>NW_026571152.1:9399132-9406632 GCF_026225935.1 Boleophthalmus pectinirostris | reverse complement strand
AACCTACAAGTGCCACACATTTATGAGAACTTCTGCAACAGACTCAGGAAGAACTTTCTGAAGAATATTTGATTTCTATTGTAAAAAGAACGAGCCACGAGTGTGTTCAGCTGTTATATCTGCCAAAGGTGGACACTTTGATGAATCAAAAGTTTAGAACATGTTTTGGTCAACAGTAAACAGTAAAAAAACTGGAAGTGTGGTGTTCTAAAATTTTACAGTACTTGAGGATTTATTTTGCTCCAGCATCTGTACTTTTACTTAAGAGACAAAACTGAGTGCCTCTTCCACCACTGATTCAATGCATCTTAATAATGAGTTATTCACATAACTCAGAGACCAACTATGCTAACAGTACACTTCCTGATTCCCAGACAATAAAACACTTTATAATAAGACTTATTTCGACCTCAAGAGCTGCTTATACAATATATCTGTACTGTACTTGCTCAAATACATGGACAAAAAATGGATAGAGGGCCTTTAATATTAGTCAGGCTGGCATCACCTAGTGCCTCAGCTCAATTTCATTTCTCTCCAGCGACTAGGTCAGGAATCAGAATACACTAGATGGTTTGCAAGAACCCCAGAAGTTGTAGATGGTGCACAGGCCAATCAGCGAAGAACTGTGAAGCCAGGATGTCAAACTCAACACCTGTCTGGGTCCCTTTTGTGGTACAGCACAACAGTAAACAAAGCGTCGAGATGGATGTAGATGAAGCCAGACATTCTGTGTTCGGAACGATTCCCCAGGATCCAGAATTTAAAGCCAGAACAAAGAGAATGTTTGGTGAATTTTATCAAGGGGAAAAACGTTATTGCCCTTCTTCCTACGGGATTTGGTGCATTACCTACGTCACGACCAAACACCAACGATTGATTAAATACAAAAAAAGTACTCGCCTACCATCGAGCGAACGAATCCTAATGCTGTCAGACTGTTTCCTGAAGAGAAATTGGCTGATGAATGAGGCTACTGTAATGTGGGCTGGACTGTTAAAAGTCTTATATCACACAAAACTGACTCTTTAAGTCATATTAGAATGTTGTTACCCCCTTAAAAACAACTGTTACAGACTGGCGTCCGTTTGCGTGTATACATTGCGTGCATTAATTGTGTCTGTTTTAGGCCGTGGTTGGTTCGTGTATAAATAGGCCGCCTATCAGTGGCGTGTTTTTTTGCTCTTGCTCCTGCGCTCACTACGCACCGCCTCGCCCTCCGCACACCTGAGCGCACGCTCGAAGCTATGCGCGCTTCTTTATCCTGGCTGCTCGGCACAGGCTGCACCATGCCTGTTAGCTGTTAGCCTTTTGTGTTTGACCTGGTGGGCCCAGCTGTCCTGTTTTCGCCTTTTGTTTGGTAAGGTTAGTTTGGGGACGTCTTTTTTTCCTTTAGTTCCTTTTTTTCCTTTTTTTTACCAGCTTCTACGGCCCTGTACGGGATTGGCCCGGTGCCGTCATCATTTTGTTCTGTTTGGTCGGCTCACCAGGTCCACCTTTCAGTTGATACTTTGGTTTTGGGCGAGGGAGGGGTTTTAGCGTTTTTAAAGTAAATTAAAATTAACTTAAAAATAAAAACATCTTTTAATTTGTAACCTTTTTGCCTCCTGTGTCCTCATTAATATGTTTGATCCACCCGGGTCGTAACAACAACCCTGAGTTGTGATTTGTTTAATTCACACATGTTTAAGTAATTCTTTGTCATTAGTCTGTCTACAACTCCACAGCTCAAAATGCTCTGTTCCACCTTGTGATGTCATGAAGTGGTAGTTTTCAAGTGAACAGCTCCTTTCTACGTTTTGTTCAGTAGAAATAGGTGACGGATCAAGAAACAACATTAGAACATCAGAAAATAGAGTCATATGGGCCCTTTAAGCTCCTTTAGGAAAAGAGTAGAAACTGTTTAAAATATTTAGTTTATGATTTTTAAAAAAACCCACACATATTCATTTTATTCTCGCGTGTGTGTTGTGAGCGGCGATAAAGTAACACGAGTAAATCCGAGGATCATTGAAACAGCTGTGGAGCTCCTGGCTCCTGGCTCCTCGCTCTCTTCAGTGCACTTTCAGAAACTCGGCCCGTGAAATATGACTGACCCAGTTCAAAGTCCACACAAAGAGACGGAGAGAGGGAAGAGACGAGTGGAGGGGTGGATACGAGAGAGGAGGAGGAGAGGTGATGAAGAGAAAGAGGGTGAAGAGGAGAGGAGAGAGATAAGGGGGTGAGAGAGACAGAGGAGGGGGAGAGAGTGAGAGAGAGAAGGGGGGTGGGGTTGAGAGAGAGGGGGAGCGAAAGAAAGAAGGTTGGGAGAGAGAGAAAGTGGGAGAGAGTTGGGACAGAGGGAGCGAGACAGGTTAGAGACAGAAAGACGAAAAGGGTTGGGAAAGGAAGAGAGAGAAAGTGGTAGAGGGTTTAGAGAAAGGTAGAGAGATAGAGACGGAGAGGGTTGAGAGAGAGGGAGCAAGAGGGGGAGAGAGAGAAAAAAAGGGAGGGGGTTTTAAAAGACAGGGAGTGAGAGGAAGAGAGAGAGAAAGAGGTAGAGGGTTGGGAGAGAGAGGGAGCGAAACAGGTTAGAGAGAAAGAGGGAGAGGATTTAGAGAGAGAGGGAAAGAGAGAAAGAGGGAGAATGTTAAGAGAGAGGGAAAGAGAGAGCGTAAGAAGGAAAGGGTTGGAAGAGAGAGAGAGAGGGAGAATCTTGAGAGAGAGGGAGAGAGAAAGAGGGAGAATGTTGAGAGAGAGGGAGTGAGAGAGAGAAAGAGGGAGAATGTTGACAGAGAGGGAGCTAGAGAGCGAAAGAGAGAGAGGATTTGGAGAGAGAGAAAGAGGGAGAATGTTGAGGGAGAGGGAGTGAGACCGAGAAAGAGGGAGAGGGTTTAGAGAGAGAGGGAGAGAGAGAAAGAGGGAGAATGTTGAGAGAGAGGGAGCGAGAGAGCGAAAGAGGGAGAGGGTTTAGAGAGAGAGGGAGAGAGAGAAAGAGGGAGAATGTTGAGAGAGAGGGAGCGAGAGAGCGAAAGAGGGAGAGGATTTGGAGAGAGAGAAAGAGTCAAGTCAAGTCATTTTATTTATATAGCACATTTAAAACAACCATAACAAGTTGCACCAAAGTGCTTTACAGCATGAAACACAACATAGTGAAAACACTAACACAAATATAAAATATATAAAATATTACATAAACAAGTTACTTAATGCATAAAAATAATAGTTTAAAAGCTCATGGGCTGTTAAATGCCATCTTGAAAAAATGTGTTTTTAGGAGGGTTTTAAAGTGAGATAGGGAGGAGCAAGATCTCAGGGGAAGAGGGAGGGAATTCCAAAGCTTGGGGGCAACAACAGAGAAAGCTCGACCTCCCCTGGTTTTGAGGCGGGATGGTGGGATGGACAGAAGGTTGAGCGAGTTTGACCTGAGAGACCGAGAGGCTGTGTGTGGAGTTAAAAGATCAGTGATGTACTGTGGCGCAAGTGAGTTAAGTGATTTAAAAACAAATAATAACATTTTAAAATCAATTCTGTATTTAACAGGTAACCAGTGGAGTTGGGCTAGGATGGGTGTAATATGGTCTCTCTTTTTGGAACCGGTGAGCGTCTGGCAGCAGCATTTTGGATTAACTGTAACCTGTTGAGGGAGGATTGTGGGAGGCCTGAATACAGTGCATTACAGTAGTCCAGTCTATTTGTTACAAAGGCGTGAATGATTGTTTCAAAGTTATTGCATGATAGGATTGGTTTTAATTTGGCAATTTGTCTGAGTTGAAAAAAGCTAGTTTTAACGACATATGAGATCTGTTTGTCAAAGTTTAAAAGTGAGTCCATAAAAACACCAAGGTTCTTTGCTGAACTGTGCAAATTTGTGGCAAGAGGTCCAAGGTCAGATGTGAGGGTGTCAGTGTTTGGTCCAAATAGAATAACTTCAGTCTTATTTTCATTTAGCTGGAGAAAGTTAAAGGACATCCAGTTTTTTATTTCCGCAAGGCAGGTATGGAGGGTAGCACAGGATGAGACATTTTTTGGGGAAACAGGAAGATAGAGCTGGGTGTCGTCAGCATAAAGGTGGTACTTAATCTGATGTTTTTCTCTAGGATTGAACCCAGGGGGAGCATGTATAGAGAAAATAAAAGAGGCGCTAAGATGCACCCTTGGGGCAGGCCGCACGTGACAGAAGCAGGGGTAGACAATCTCTCACCAACTTTGACTGCAAAGGATCTTCCTGACAGATATGATGAGAACCATTTTTATAAGAGGGAGAATGTTGAGGGAGAGGGAGTGAGAGAGAGAAAGAGGGAGAGGGTTGGGAGAGAGAGGGAGCAAGAGGAGACGAGAGAGAAGGGGTAGAGGGTTTGGAGAGTGGGAGCGAGATGGGGGAGAGATAAAAAGAGAGACAGTTGGGAGAAGGAGGCAAGAGAGAAAGAGGGAGAGAGTTGGGAGAGAAGAGGAGACAGAGAAAGAGGGAAAGGGCTGAGAGAGGGGGGAGAGAGAGAAAGAGGGAGGCTCTGGGAGGGAGAGGGAGCAAGAGGAGGAGAGAGGAAAAAGAGGGAGAGGGTTGTGAGAGAGAGGGAGAAAGAGAAAGGGGGAGATGGATGTGAGAGAGGGAGGGAGAAGAGAGGGGAGAGAGTTTGGAGAGAAAGGGAGAGAGAGAAAGAGGGAGATGGGTGTGAGAGAGGGAGAGAGAGAATGAAAGAAGGAGAGAGTTGAGAGAGAGAGAGAGAGAGAGAGAGAGAAAGAAAGAGGGAGAGGGTTGGGAGGAGAGAGAGGGACCAAGAGAAAGAGGGAGAGGGTTAGAAGTGAGAGGGAGCGAGAGAAGGACAGAGAGAAAGAAGGAAATGGTTGGGAGAGAGAGGGACTGAGAGAGAGAGAACGAACGTGAGGGAGAGAGAAGGAGAGAGAGATGGGGTGACAGAAAAAGGGGATAAAGGAGAGAGAGGAGATAGAGAGATCAAAAGCAGATGAGATAGAAGTAAGGGAGAAAAGAGATGGGGTGAGAGAGAGAGTAAGAGAGAGGGAGGAAGACGGGAGGATTGATGAAAGAGAGCTGAGAAAGAGAAGATAGAAAGGGGTAAAGTAAAGAGAGAGAGAAATGGAGAAAAAGGTGTGTCCGTATTATGAGCAGTGGATCTGAGGGAAGAAGTGGATGAGAGAGAGAGAGGAAGAAGGAGAAAGAGAGGGATTGGGAGAAAGCAAGTGAGGAGCTAGAAAAAGACCAAAAGCAGTGGAGAGAGAGGTGAGGGAGAGGGGAGAAAAGAGTGAGAGAGAGAAAAGAAAGAATGTTAAGTATCCATTATGAACATTGTGATCTGATGGAAGTAAAGGAAGAGAGAAAAGGGAGGTAGGAGAAGAGAGAGAGAGAGAGAGAGAGAGAGAGAGAGCAGAAATGCAGGAGAACTGTGTGTCCATCCAAAGAACATGTGTATCAGAGAAAGAAGGGAGCAAGAGAGATAAAAATAAAAAGGTGTGTCCAGCTGAAGACCATGTGTATCAGAAAGAGAAGGGGGGAGGTAGAGACAGAGGGAGAGATAAAAAGAGAGATAAAAAGGTGTGTCCATTTGAGAAGAGTGGATGTGAGGGAGGAACATTCCAGGAGCAGAGGAGTGGAGCTGACCACACACAGCAGCAGTCACACAACGAGGCACGCTGGAAAAGAAAAGATACTCTCTGGGCTACACTTACACTAGAAGTATCTATTGTGATCACTACTATCTATCTATCTCAGATCAATCTATCAATCTCTCTCTCTCTCTCTCTCTCTCTCTATCCATCCATCTACAGCAGGAGTTTTCACACACACACACACACACACACTCAGGCCTTTGAAGTAAATGCATCTATAGTGTTCCTGGCAATGATGAGTTTCAGTAACTGATCATTTAAATATTGTATTTTCTTTTCTCTTTTTTTTGCATTCATGCATTCAGTACATGCAAAAACAATTTTTGCAACAGCAAATAATTTCCAACTTCATGCAGACCTAATTGAGGTAACTTTTAACATTACTGAACATCAGTAGGACACCAGGACTAAACCAGGACCAGGACTAAAACAGGAAACCAGGACTAAACCAGGACTAAACCAGGTCTAACCTTGGACTCTTGGAGATCTTACACAGAGAGAGAGAGAGTCTGTGGAGCAGGGTGCCTGCAAAGCTCAATCAGGTGACGGCTGTGCTAAGATCAGCTTAGCTGGTTTAGTCCTGGTTCAGTCCTGGTTCAGTCCTGGTTCAGTCCTGGTTCAGTCCGGTGTCCTGGTTAGTCCTGGTTCAGTCCTGGTTCAGTCCTGGTTCAGTCCTGGTTTAGTCCTGGTTCAGTCCTGGTTCAGTCCTGGTTCAGTCCTGGTTTAGTCCTGGTTTAGTCCTGGTTCAGTCCTGGTTCAGTCCTGGTTTAGTCCTGGTTCAGTCCTGGTTCAGTCCTGGTTCAGTCCTGGTTTTAGTCCTGGTTCAGTCCTGGTTCAGTCCTGGTTTAGTCCTGGTTAGTCCTGGTTTAGTCCTGGTTCAGTCCTGGTTTAGTCCTGGTTTAGTCCGTGTGTATCGTTCCTTCCCAGTGGCTCTTTGGTGCCTCCCAGGGGAGGAGGACCACACCTTTTGAAAACCGTTGATCTACAGGATGTAACAGTAGCACATTTTGGAGTGTTCATCCACTGATCTAAGGTTGCCAGTTCGAATCCCGCTCTTGGGTCCTGGTCTGATCCAGGTCTATTGATCTATTGATCATCTATCAAATAAAGTAAAATGTTCTTAACTTAAGTGATTTTAACTTACCTAGATATTGTTTTTTGTTTTTTTTTTTGTTTTTTTTTTCAGTTTATCTAATCTATCTATCATCTATCTATTATTACTATCTATAGTTATGTTGTAAAATAATAATTTCTCTTTAAATGAACAGATGCATGAAGTGAATGTAGATGTTGTATTCTAACATCAAATATACTTGTTATGTATTCAATATATACAAAATAAAAAGCAGTAAATTGTGTCAGTAATGACTGTTTAATAGTTTTATTGTTGACAGTAATACTTGCAGTGGTGGAACATAACAAAGTATGAAGTGTAGTCATCAAGTATAATTAGGTACAATATCTGTACTTTACTTAAGTACATATTTAAGTGGATACTTTTTTCCTTTTACTTCACAACTTTCTACTCCACTACATTTTTGAACAGGACTGAAAATTAAAAGGATATTTTATTATAGTTTGAGCAAACACAAAACATACAAAATAAAAACAGTTAGAACAAAACTATTGATTAAATTGTTTCTGCTGACAAAATTCTGCCCAAATCTTCATTAAAATCACTGAATTTAAAGTTTTATTAGATCTCAAAATCTGCACAAAATATTTTCACTTTTTACTCTTAAAGAACATTTTTAAACAGGTACTTTAACGCTTTTACTTAAGTAGATCTTTTTTAATGTGATACTTTTACTTTTAGTTGAGTTTTTTTTTTTTTTTTTTTTCTCCAGTATCTGCACTTTTACTTTAAGTGGAGGGTCCGCCACCTGCTTGTCTCCA
>NW_026571152.1:9214397-9398632 GCF_026225935.1 Boleophthalmus pectinirostris | reverse complement strand
TCTGCAGTTCAAAAGCCTTTCACACTGTATTAAATTGGAATTGGTTTAACAGCCCCACTGGCATGTAAAGGTCAGTGAGGTCAGAAAGAAGCCCTATAACTTTAATCTATAAATGTTTTGTTTTTGTTTTGTTTTTCAGGCGTGACCCGTATAGGGCGAGATGATGCCCCCATTCCACAAGATATCACAATTGAAGGACCTGGCATTGAGGCAGAACACTGTCTTATCTTTAATGAAGGTAAATATAAGAAGCAAATTGTCTACATAATATTGCCATGGACTAAGGCTTTGAGATTAATTACATTCTGATTTCTTGAAACAACATCTGGATCCTTTTAATTGAGCGGTTCACAGTAGGAGGAAGAAACTTGGCAATTATTAAAAGTCTGTTTTAATAAGACTAAACTGAAAATGAAAATTGTGATTGACCAATGATGAAATATATTGATGACAGTATGACAGTACTTCTTTTATTTTACCAGGCGGAGTTGTGACATTAGACCCATGTGGCCACCTCTGCAGCCTGGACGGGGTGCAAGTCACTGTGCCAACACCACTCACACAGGGTAAGAATGTTGAACTCTTTTTTCCCCTGGCAAATCTTTATAATATAATGTTGCCTGTTAGAGGATCAGTGAGTCTAGTACAATTAAATTTTTGTTTACATGCATTACATATGATTATTATTTTTCTTATGATTATTGTTTAATCATAAACTACTCTCATTTAATGTCATATTGAGAGAAAATCAAGTTGCTCTGAGGCCTCGGCCATCAGTAGCAGTGAGGGCAATTGGTTGGGGGCCCCTACAAGTTTGGGGGCCCTAGGCAGCAGCCTGCTTTTGCCTAATGGTAGCGCCGCCTCTGGATGCCAACGTTGTTTGGTCTTGTTTTGTTTCCCTTTTTTACATCCTTCATTCATGCTTGGCCAAGTTCAAGCAAAGGCCTATTAAACACAAAGAGAGAATACTGGCTGAGGTTTAGCACACAAATGCTGGTGTTGAAATAGCACCCTCTGCTGGTGGATTTGATAAACGTACGCTTACTGGAATCTTTCAACCCTTTTTGCAGTGAGAGTGCCAGAAAGTACTAAGCAATTAGTTTGAGGTTTGGTAAAATTGCATTGCTAAGGGCACATGTAATACAGATGACATGAAATGGCTGACGTTGTGTGATGGGAGAATTATCCAAGCTTAGTAAATCTTCTTGCAGAGACCATGTGTTTGTCTTTTTTGCACAACATATCGAAACTGTGTGTGTGTGTGTGTGTGTGTATTTCTGTATTTAATTTGTGTGTACTTGTGGTTTGGAGAGAGAGAGCTGGCTTACTTGTGAGTCACAGCTTCCATAAAGTGCAGAGCCTGCATCTAACAGTGTGTTGTGAAACTGGGGAAAACATTTGAGATACTGTAGCAGGGAGAATGGAGTTTTATCTGTTATTTGTCAATGTATTCTTATCTATGTTGACCTAACCGTTCAGGGGTCTGCCTCTTGTCCGCCAGTATTTATCTGCTTATCTGTTCCTAGTAATCCTCTGCCCTCTCTCCTCACACAGTTTTACTTTTTGGTACTTTCTTGACTCTAAACAAATATGTACTTTTTCTTAGGCTAGATTTCCTATTGACAAATATATTTAAATAGATTATTCCTCTCCATGGAGCCTGCTTTCTGTTTACACTTTGCTTCTTTTCATTGTGTACTACGTCCCTGGGTCATTTTGTGTTAACTATTGACAGGTTTATTTATCTTCCCACTGTGAGAAGCTGATTCAAATATTTGACATCATCTTGGTACGTCTCCACAGTGCCAATGAACTGTGAAAAGAAAAGAACTTCATAGAAACGGCTAAAAAAGGAGGGCTTAAAGTCATCTTAAAGAGCATTGGTTGGAACAATGTTGAAAAAGGGAGAGTGGGGATCTTGGAGTAATATCCAAATGGGCTGAGTCAAAACCACAAGTCCTTCATACACACACACGCCCACCGTCAGCTCAGAATCTGGAGATCATTAGCTATGTTTAGGAAGTGATCTGTTCTGTATTTGGGACTTCGGAGTTTGGCCTGAAATCACATAATTTGAAAGTTGGACATCTTCTTGACCTGCGCAATAGTAATCAAAATATCTGTCATCACATGAAAGACAAGGAACAAGACATTCACTGAAAATGAATAATTAGGATGCTATATCTACCACATTTATTCAGATTAAATTGATATCAGATGAGTACACCATTTAAGTGGTAGTTAACCTCTCAGATGCACTTGTTGTTGTGATTAGCACTGATGTATTACATCACATTTTAACTCATGAAGTGTGTGAACCAGAAGTCCCTTGATCATCTCTCTGTTCACAAGTAGGAATTCCCAGTTCAAGCATTGTTCAAAGATTAACTAAATATGTGCCACTGTAACTACTACTTCTACTACTATTACTCCTGCTATACTACACTACACATATTACTGTTGTTATTACAACTTTGAAAACAAGGCCTACTGATGCAAATGTGTTTTGAAATATACATTTCAAAAGGATGTGCCACTATTACTACCCCTACTATGTTACTATTAGAGTAGTACTACAACTTTCAAACTAGGCCTACTGATGCAAATGTAGTAACATCTTTTGCATTATGGAAAAGTCCTATAATCTATTTACAAATTACTGGTAATATGTTCATTTACGTAACTTGATCAAGTTTAGCCTATTTGAAACTCTACACAAGAGGACTGGTCTAATTTGTTCTCTAGTCTGAATGAATCTTTTGTTTTGGTTTGAAGTTCACACTGATGTAAATTAGCCTGCAAACCTCAAACTCTGACTGGGCACATTGACCAAGGTATATGCAAATCCACCAGCCAAACAAAACAGAGCTGCTCCAAGTCACTTTCCCTTTTACTCACTCAGCAAAAAATCTGCATTAACAAAAGACCTACACCTGGATGAAAGACTGTGGGAGACAGTATAGGGTTAAAATTTAATGTATTATGTATAAGCCTGCTACCTCAATACTTTTGTTTATATAATTTCTACCTTTAGCTTGTATCTCACAGAAAGGAGCAGGGAAGGTAAAGCAGACAAAGGGAAGACGAGGGGGCGTCTACCAAATACCTCACTGTCTATTAGCTTTGGCCACTACCAAATATAGAAACGCCAATCTAAAGTATTTCATTTGGCAAATTTGGGTGTTTCAATCAGATTTATTAATATACTTCTTTTACTGTGAAATAATTGTCAATCTAATTTAAAACCTCTTTGTGAAATACCAACGAGTGCCACAAGAGACACACCCCTCTCCTTTGGGAAATGGTACAGCCCGGGCTCGGAGCTGGCCACGGTAAATCAGTGAACTTTCTTCCGAGGCGCAGGGTAAACGGGGCAAGCAGGCAGGGCGTCCCGTCTCCCATCACTGAGAGGAGGAGGACAAGAAGGGAACAACGCAAATCTACCGGGAAAAACGCTGTAGATGTTACGAGAAACACGGCAACTCTAAAGGCGATCCACCGTCCTGACGCTCACTGAATGGGACACGGAAAGGTAGCTCATGCAACAATTGAAAAGGTAATTTTGATGCTGCATTGTCTGTGCATTTCTACTTTATGACATGGTATTAAAATAGTATAAGTCTAATGTTTGTATATGTGTTTATTGCGACTACAGCCAGTTGGTAACATTTCGCAATTGTGTTATTGTTATTTTGTTTCGTGGGATTTCATGAGTCCCCAGTGCAGTTTATACGCTTTTTTTCCCCTATGGCTCCATCAATAATGAAGGACAGGCTGTAATTGCTTTTAACCACAATGTGAATATACTTATCCTACAAGCCTTATTATTCAGTTTGATGATCATTTGCACATCAGCTGGTATTTTGAACAAAGCCCATGGTTAAACATATGCCTCTGCACAGGTGTTATAAATAAAAAGTGGCATTTTACACTATTTCTCTGTTATTGTGATGCTTAGGGCTCATCGCCAGTCACTGTATTGCTTAATCTCACTGCCAAGGTTTTCTGAAGTTTGCTTAGTGGTGGAAGAGGTAATCAATTTTATTAGTTAAGAAAAAGTACAGATACTGGAGCAAAAAAAAACAAAAAACAAGTAAAAGTATCACACACAAAAAATAAAAGTAGTAAGATACCCATTTAAAAGTGTACTTAAAGAGTAAAAAGTTAAAATATTTGATTATAGATTATAGATTGAAACGTAGTGATTTTGATAAAGAATTTTGTTCAACAGAAACAATTACCTTTTTCCTATTTGTTTATTTTTGTTTGCTCAAACTAAGAACATGTTAAAAAGAAATACTGCGCCTTTTCAGCAGGTTTCAAACAATAATTGAAAACACTTTCACTTTTATATCCTGTTCAAAAATATAATGGAGTAGAAAGTACAGATATCTGCTCTCAAATTTAGTAAAGTATAAAGTATCCACTGTAAAATGTCCTAAAATAAAGCACACATACCTAAAATGGTGTATAGTACTTAAGTACAGTATTGTACTTCTTTTACTTTGTTACATTCCACTGGGTTTGCTCTATCACAGTTACACATTGAGAGTGTTTTATGTAGGCCTACTGCATTTGATTATCATTTAGTTTTCATGGACACATTTTCTTTCTTCAGATCTTTGTTGTAGAAAGTCTTTTGCACATTTGGATGAAAGTGACCTGGGTGCTCCTCGGGGCCATAAATAATCAGGCAAGTTCACAGGCAGCCATGAGTCCATGCGACAAAGGAGCAGTCGCCTGTGGCTATAAAGACAGACACTGCTCCGCCACCTGACACCTGAAAGAAACCTGCTACTTTGTTCATAAATGCATTGTGTTTTTTCTCTGCCTTAAGCGCTAATGTTTTTTACACTTAAAACATGCCAATGTGATTTATACTTCATCAATTTTAAACAAACACTTTTATTTTTATATTTCCCTACATATTCGCTATATTTGTAGTCATGTGAGGAGAAGGGAGTCTAAACTGAGCGAGTGCCTAAACTAATTGCCAGAGGTCCCTTGAGACAGACCAGTGTTGTTTTATGATTTTGCTCCTGGACCCTTGATCCCCTGACGAGGTTTACTTGTGGTTTTCCGGCCAATTGAGTCCCATAGGAATGCATTTCTGTCTTTCTATGAATGAGGAAAAGTAAATGGCCTGACATTTGTCTGTGGCACAACTCTAAAAATAACATCAACATTTTTAGCATTCCTGAACTTAATTATAATGGAAAAGACTGGCATGCTTTACTCAGAGTATCTTATCAATTAGCACTGTAACAAAGTTTTGTACAAGACTGAGTGTGTGTCATGGGTTGTTGGTTTATTATTCATTCAAAGTTAATAGGTCTAATTTGTCACTTCATCCACTTACGTTGAAGTAGTTTAAGTTTCCCATCCCATAACATTGTGGTAAGTGTTCCTAGGTTTACTCCAATCTTTTACTGGGGACTGAAATTGGCTCCAGACCCTACACAGCTCCTACATCTGTCTCCTCAAAGCTCTTGAGGTCTGACTTTGTAGATCGCAAACTTTAAATTATCCTATAAATGTATACAGACTAATTTCAACTTTTGTACATTTTGGCGTTTACTATAACATGTGGATGACAGGGACACACTTCCAACATGGGAGGCAAATTGGGTTTATGGGTAAATAAGCAAACACGTGAAGCAGATTAGATGCTTTTTGTTGTGGATGGATTGTCTATTTATGTGTGAAGAGAGCATGTGTTTCTGTAGTTATTTCTGACAAATGTCTTAAATGTTGGCAGTGTGGAGCCTGTTAAGATTACAGTTTTGATTGGATTGGGGTGTTCTGCTTTTACCAGATGTTATTGGACCAAGTTATATCAAGTTTTATAAAGGCTATATAGTAGTTGTAGTTTTATATATATATAGTTCAAAATATATTTCTTTTTAAGTGGCATTTATGCGTTTGGGTTAAGGCTGCACTGTATATCGCAATCTAACTGAAACTGCAATTTGACAGCATTTTTAATATAATACAATATCCACAGCAGAGAACTAAATACTACGAAACTAAATATCCTGCCTTTTTATTGAAAAAACTTGTACTACAAGTTCATATTTCAGTCTTTCCTCAAATGTTAATGCTATTGGAGTTGCGTATAATGTGCACTATGAAAAGAATTGTACTTTTTGAACATATTCTGCAAATATAATCTGAATCGCAATAGAAAAATCACAATTAGATATTTTTTCCAGAATTGTGCAGCCCTACATGGATACTTTGCTTTGTGGCACTGATGTTAGATATTATAGATATGTTAGACTTAAATTAAATTAAACACGTTGAAAATAATGTTTGCGCATCAAACACTAGTGCTAATTTAATTCACAAACACTTTTATGGCCCTTTCCTTTTATGCTGAGGTAGGAGGAGAAAGGATTAGCGGGTTGTTATTTGTTAGCAAAGGAGTTAGGGACATTAAAACAGGCATCTCAGCAGTCTGGCTAGTAAATCACTAAATCAGGGCACAACACAATTTAACTGCGCTTTAAAGGTGGCACATGGCAGGGCTGGAGAGACTCGGAAATGAGATTTTTACAAGATCTGGCAATGTGCCCGGTGTGCCTGTGTGCGCGTGTGTTTACTGTTAAATATCCAGCCTTACTGTGACTCAGAGACATTGTTGGGACATGCCTGTTAAAATCACAAATACAGTATTACTAATGACTATTAATGACAACATATCATTATCAGGCTTGTTTTGTCACAGGTCCAGACACGCTCCTCTTTTCTTCAACTTCCTTTTGATCTTTCTGTGTCATGGTGCCACTTTTTCATCGCAGTTGGACAAGATAGTGTTTACAAAAGTATATATTTGAAGGCTTCACACTCCAGCTGTGTAGACTAAACATTCATACATCGTTTGAATGTGTGTGTCAGTGTGTTCGAGTGTGTGTGTGTCTGTGTGTGTGTGGTGTTGGTTGGCTCTACCTCACCCCAGGTCTCTTTTGTGTGTTTAGAAATTACTGCTTTGAAGGTAAAAATCTGCTTGGACTGCACACATGGTAATCTCCAGTGATGTCTAGACAGGTATGACCTCTTTAAGGTGAACTATAGCTTTGCATTTGGGTTTGTTCGTGTTAAACGGACGATTTGGTTTGAGAGAGAAAATAAGAGAGAACGATGAATAATTTGAACTTTTTTTTCATTCACTCCATTTTTGGCATCTGTTTTCTCCAGAGCTGCAGGATTTTGGGGAAAATAACAGTTCAAGGACTTTGGTTAGATTTGCAGTTCAGTTCATGTTCAGTGTACATTTTAAACACAACGTCAAATGCTTTTCTCCATGAAGATGTTATTGCTTTGTCTGGAATATTTCATAGTTGGTATTAAATCTTTCTGTCTTCATGGAGACCAATCCAGACCAAGTTACAGGTCAAATCTGTGGAGAGGCGAGTTTAGAGGTTTATACATAAAAATAAAATATATCTTGTCATCATCAACATAAGACATTCTATTGCCTAAATAATTACCTCACCCTACCTTTGTGTTTTGAGAATATGAGCTGGTCAGTTGAAAGGTCCTACATCTACAAAGCTCAAAATGCTCCGTTCTAACTTGTGATGTCAGGAAGCGGTATTTTTTAAATTAGCCCTTTAATGTTGATCTGATTCTATGTTATTAGGTTCTTTTTTTAGACCAAGAGTTTGTTTTCATACCTGACAGTTTCGATTGCTCACTAGCGCTCTTCGTCCGAGTGGTCACCTGATGTTGCTGTGACATGTCCGGTCAGTTGATTTATACAGGTGCATCATGTGACCACTCTGAGGAAGAGCGCTAGTGAGCTGTCGAAACGGTCAGGTATGAAAACAAACTCTTGGTCTGAAAAAAGAACCTAATAGCATAAATTATCAGAAGACCAAATGAACCTCATTGGACTATTGATCTGATTCTAATTTATGACCTACTCTCTTCCACTAAAACTGTTTTTATGTGTGACTTAGGTCTAAGGAATTTGGTATAACTTTAACAGGACTATTACAGACTTTTCACACTTGTATGTGAACTGGGGAGTATTGTCATGCTTATCTGAATGGGAGAAGAAACACGTGCATAACAGTGACAGAGACTCTGCTCCTCCTTAGAATATGCATCATTGTATCCGTATTTATTTTTGCTCCTCTCTGCATTATGTCGGCCCTCCTGTGTGCGTGTGTCTCTCTCTCGGTCTCTACAGAAGTATTTGGACAGCTGTGGTTGGCTGTGTGTATTGCAGAGGTTGTGACCCTGACATCTTGTTTAATACCTGGCTCTCTCTCCTTAAATGATGGCCAGAGTAAACACTGTGGTCCCGGCATGGCTTTGACAAAATCACCACAAGCAGGCGTTTATGTGTGTGGCTTTACGGGCTTACATTCAAAACTGGACTAACTGTTTCTCTATTACACTTAAACTGTATTGTAAAAGCTCTACTCACTGTCAACACTTTCAGTAGTTTGGGTTGAGAATAGACTGTGCACGAATGAGAAAAAATTATCTTGAGATCCATGTGTTTACATTTCCATTTGCAGTAAAGGGTTCGCTTTGCTGAGTTACGTACTTTGAGAAGCTGTAGTTCCAAAAAGCAATGGTGATAAGAATATAAAATCAAATAAATAAAAAATGATAAGGCCAAAATTGTGAACTGACCTGTACAATTAGTTTATTTTGTCTTTAGTCAAAATCTTACCTTGTCTTTTTCACATAGACTGCATCTCATGTCTCATCTGTTGGAAATTGTATCCCATCCATATTATTAAACAGTGTCATTCATAATATTTGACAATCACATTGCCATGACTTTTTGTGTGCAGCTGTTTGTATTTTGTATCGGTTTAATGCCAAATGTGCTTCCTGAAATAACTCTCGGCTTAGAAAGAATAGATGTGGGATGAGACATAAATCACAGTAGACAATGCGATAGGGAGGGTTCGATATGGACTTTTTTGAGCAGATAATGATCGGCCTACATCAAATAAAATATTAGCTGTCATGACAGTACAAATGCCAAAGTAGATATAGACAATAAGCAATAATATTGTAATCAAAACATAAAGCGAAATTATCCCCCAAAAAGTATTCAAAATGTACAATATTGTAAAAAATATGAGCTGCCATAAATAAATGACAGAATGCAACACTTAAGTACTAAGTTTGTATCTATAATGAGTCATAAAAGTTCAGATTTCAACCTTCTGCAGTTCAAATCGTATCATAATACAGAATAATAACCAAAAATTTCCAATCAGTACAAAGAGAAAGTCCCCTAAATAAAAACTGACTCCCAAAAGTTATGAAGTTGATGTATTTATCATGACAGGCCTAATCATCGAAATGCACTGAAGACAAACTAGGACTGACACATAGGCACACCTAGACTGGAACAGAAGAAGAAAATTGTACCAAATGTCTTCTAAACTTTCAATACTGGACCTGCTGTCGCCTATCCCTACAATACAAAACACAGTAATATAAAGGTTTTGTATCTTGAGTTCTGGTCCCATTCAAAGGCCAAATATATAAAGAATACATGGCTTATAAATCTCAATGATGAAGAGGAAGTTAAGTTTGTGTGTTTCTTTTTTGCAGGTTACTCGCTGTGTCTGGGCAAATCCTATTTCTTCCGGTTCAATCATCCTGAAGAGGCAACACGAATGAAAAGCATGCTTCCACAAAAGAGCCCCGTGTCAGCTTTGGCTTATAACACAGGTACACAAACTTTTGTCCGACCTCAGTGTGTCTTAACTCAGGTTTCTTTTCTTGGGGCTCAAATATTTTACAGTAACATTTTAAAATCAATTCTGTATTTAACAGGTAACCAGTGGAGTTGGGCTAGGATGGGTGTAATATGGTCTCTCTTTTTGGAACCGGTGAGCGTCTGGCAGCAGCATTTTGGATTAACTGTAACCTGTTGAGGGAGGATTGTGGGAGGCCTGAATACAGTGCATTACAGTAGTCCAGTCTAATTTGTTACAAAGGCGTGAATGATTGTTTCAAAGTTATTGCATGATAGGATTGTTTTTAATTTGGCAATTTGTCTGAGTTGAAAAAAGCTAGTTTTAATGGCATATGAGATCTGTTTGTCAAAGTTTAAAAGTGAGTCCATAAAAACACCAAGGTTCTTTGCAGATCTGTGCAAATTTGTGGCAAGAGGTCCAAGGTCAGATGTGAGGGTGTCAGTGTAAGGTCCAAATAGAATAACTTCAGTCTTATTTTCATTTAGCTGGAGAAAGTTAAAGGACATCCAGTTTTTTATTTCCGCAAGGCAGGTATGGAGGGTAGCACAGGATGAGACATTTTTTGGGGAAACAGGAAGATAGAGCTGGGTGTCGTCAGCATAAAGGTGGTACTTAATCTGATGTTTTTCTAGGATTGAACCCAGGGGGAGCATGTATAGAGAAAATAAAAGAGGCGCTAAGATGGACCCTTGGGGCAGGCCGCACGTGACAGAAGCAGGGGTAGACAATCTCTCACCAACTTTGACTGCAAAGGATCTTCCTGACAGATATGATGAGAACCATTTTTATAAGAGGGAGAATGTTGAGGGAGAGGGAGTGAGAGAGAGAAAGAGGGAGAGGGTTGGGAGAGAGAGGGAGCAAGAGGAGACGAGAGAGAAAGAAGTAGAGGGATTGGAGAGTGAGAGCGAGATGGGGGAGAGATAAAAAGAGAGACAGGAGAAAGGAGGCAGAGAGAGAAAGAGGGAAAGGGCTGAGAGAGGGGGGGAGAGAGAGAAAGAGGGAGGCTCTGGGAGGGAGAGGGAGCAAGAGGAGGAGAGAGGAAAAAGAGGGAGAGGGTTGTGAGAGAGAGGGAGAAAGAGAAAGGGGGAGATGGATGTGAGAGAGGGAGGGAGAGAGAGGGCGAGGGTTGGGAGAGAGAGGGAGAGAGAGAAAGAGGGAGATGGGTGTGAGAGAGGGAGAGAGAGAATGAAAGAAGGAGAGAGTTGAGAGAGAGAGAGAGAGAGAGAGAAAGAAAGAGGGAGAGGGTTGGGAGGAGAGAGAGGGACCAAGAGAAAGAGGGAGAGGGTTAGAAGTGAGAGGGAGCGCGAGAGAAGGAAGAGAGAAAGAAGGAAATGGTTGGGAGAGAGAGGGACTGAGAGAGAGAGAACGAACGTGAGGGAGAGAGAAGGAGAGAGAGATGGGGTGACAGAAAAAGGGGATAAAGGAGAGAGAGGAGATAGAGAGATCAAAAGCAGATGAGATAGAAGTAAGGGAGAAAAGAGATGGGGTGAGAGAGAGAGTAAGAGAGAGGGAGGAAGACGGGAGGATTGATGAAAGAGAGCTGAGAAAGAGAAGATAGAAAGGGGTAAAGTAAAGAGAGAGAGAAAGAGAGAGAAATGGAGAAAAAGGTGTGTCCGTATTATGAGCAGTGGATCTGAGGGAAGAAGTGGATGAGAGAGAGAGAGGAAGAAGGAGAAAGAGAGGGATTGGGAGAAAGCAAGTGAGGAGCTAGAAAAAGACCAAAAGCAGTGGAGAGAGAGGTGAGGGAGAGGGGAGAAAAGAGTGAGAGAGAGAAAAGAAAGAATGTTAAAGTATCCATTATGAACATTGTGATCTGATGGAAGTAAAGGAAGAGAGAAAAGGGAGGTAGGAGAGAGAGAGAGAGAGAGAGAGAGAGAGAGAGAGAGAGAGAGCAGAAATGCAGGAGAACTGTGTGTCCATCCAAAGAACATGTGTATCAGAGAAAGAAGGGAGCAAGAGAGATAAAAATAAAAAGGTGTGTCCAGCTGAAGACCATGTGTATCAGAAAGAGAAGGGGGGAGGTAGAGACAGAGGGAGAGATAAAAAGAGAGATAAAAAGGTGTGTCCATTTGAGAAGAGTGGATGTGAGGGAGGAACATTCCAGGAGCAGAGGAGTGGAGCTGACCACACACAGCAGCAGTCACACAACGAGGCACGCTGGAAAAGAAAAGATACTCTCTGGGCTACACTTACACTAGAAGTATCTATTGTGATCACTACTATCTATCTATCTCAGATCAATCTATCAATCTCTCTCTCTCTCTCTCTCTCTCCATCCATCTACAGCAGGAGTTTTCACACACACACACACACACACACACACACACACACACACACACACACACACACACACACACACACACACTCAGGCCTTTGAAGTAAATGCATCTATAGTGTTCCTGGCAATGATGAGTTTCAGTAACTGATCATTTAAATATTGTATTTTCTTTTCTCTTTTTTTGCATTCATGCATTCAGTACATGCAAAAACAATTTTTGCAACAGCAAATAATTTCCAACTTCATGCAGACCTAATTGAGGTAACTTTTAACATTACTGAACATCAGTAGGACACCAGGACTAAACCAGGACTAAACCAGGACTAAACCAGGACTAAACCAGGTCTAACCTTGGACTCTTGGAGATCTTAGACAGAGAGAGAGAGAGAGAATCTGTGGAGCAGGGTGCCTGCAAAGCTCAATCAGGTGAAGCTGGTTTCAGTCCTCAAGTCCTGGTTAGTCCTGGTTTAGTCCTGGTTTCAGTCCTGGTTCAGTCCTGGTTCAGTCCTGGTTCAGTCCTGGTTCAGTCCTGGTTCAGTCCTGGTCCTTTCAGTCCTGGTTCAGTCCTGGTTCAGTCCTGGTTCAGTCCTGGTTCAGTCCTGGTTCAGTCCTGGTTCAGTCCTGGTTTAGTCCTGGTTTAGTCCGTGTGTATCGTTCCTTCCCAGTGGCTCTTTGGTGCCTCCCAGGGGAGGAGGACCACACCTTTTGAAAACCGTTGATCTACAGGATGTAACAGTAGCACATTTTGGAGTGTTCATCCACTGATCTAAGGTTGCCAGTTCGAATCCCGCTCTTGGGTCCTGGTCTGATCCAGGTCTATTGATCTATTGATCATCTATCAAATAAAGTAAAATGTTCTTAATTTAAGTGATTTTAACTTACCTAGATATTGTTTTTTTTGTTTGTTTTTTTTGTTTTTGTTTGTTTTTTTCAGTTTATCTAATCTATCTATCATCTATCTATTATTACTATCTATAGCTATGTTGTAAAATAATAATTTCTCTTTAAATGAACAGATGAATGAAGTGAATGTAGATGTTGTATTCTAACATCAAATATACTGTTATGTATTCAATATATACAAAATAAACAGCAGTAAATTGTGTCAGTAATGACTGTTTAATAGTTTTATTGTTGACAGTAATACTTGCAGTGGTGGAACATAACAAAGTATGAAGTGTAGTCATCAAGTATAATTAGGTACAATATCTGTACTTTACTTAAGTACATATTTAAGTGGATACTTTTTTCCTTTTACTTCACAACATTTGAGAGCAGGTACCTGTACTTTCTACTCCACTACATTTTTGAACAGGACTGAAAATTAAAAGGATATTTTATTATAGTTTGAGCAAACACAAACATACAAATAAAAACAGTTAGAACAAAACTATTGATTAAATTGTTTCTGCTGACAAAATTCTGCCCAAATCTTCATTAAAATCACTGAATTTAAAGTTTTATTAGATCTCAAAATCTGCACAAAATATTTTCACTTTTTACTCTTAAAGAACATTTTTAAACAGGTACTTTAACGCTTTTACTTAAGTAGATCTTTTTTAATGTGATACTTTTACTTTTAGTTGAGTTTTTTTTTTTGCTCCAGTATCTGCACTTTTACTTTAAGTGGAGGGTCCGCCACCTGCTTGTCTCCATAGAAATGTTATTGTTTTGTCTATCATGTTCCACAGTATAGATTAAACCTACAGTATCTATCACAATAGAGACAAGCAGGTTACAGCACTACTCTACATTACAGTTCAGATCTGTGGAGAGTCGCCCCTCTTTACAGAAGGAACAGAAACACCTATAATGAATTTGCCTGTTGGAAATGTTTAATGTCATATTATGGAACATTCAGGCAAAGCAAAAACATTTCCATCTCCAGCTGCACATTGCACCTTTAAGTAACAAAATCGTGCTTCCACTGGTAAATACTTGTAATTAATCAGAAAGCAGTACTTCGTGTGTGTGTTCTTTTTTCATCGCACTGACCAGAGGCGGTTAAAGGTTACGGACTGAACCACAGATAAGAGATTTCAAACATGAACTCAGTGGAATGTGCAGGAGGTATTTAGACTCATTATTTCACAGTGTGTCAGATACAGCGTGATACTGAAACATGACGGTATTTACAGAAGTATCTGACCTGTATCTGTGCAGGATCTCACTTTTACAATATATTTATACTACATAGGCCTGTGTTTCTTTTTACATCGGCTCTACTGGAA
Organism: Boleophthalmus pectinirostris; assembly: GCF_026225935.1. Classification (NCBI taxonomy): domain Eukaryota; kingdom Metazoa; phylum Chordata; class Actinopteri; order Gobiiformes; family Gobiidae; genus Boleophthalmus; species Boleophthalmus pectinirostris. The sequence continues at coordinate 9,384,389 of NW_026571152.1, read as the reverse complement.
CTATGATTGGTTTGGAACATTAAATTAGCAATGTGTAATTTTTCTGGTGAAGGGGATGCATGTCTTGTCTCCATGGAGATGTTCTTGCTTTGACTATGAATAATGTTCAGCAGTATGGCATTAAAGGTCCAGTACTGTCCTACAAAGGCAAAAGACGTTAACTCACCAGAGTGTGAAACTGAGAAAAATGACTTCAAAGTTTCTGTTGTGTCCAGACAAAAGTATAATAGGCAGGGCTCCCAAAATGTGACAAGTAGTCGCTATAATGAAGAAATATTTGTATGTGAAAAATATTGAGTTCAAAATTGACTTTTGACCCTTATTTGTCAGTTCCTTTATCGTCCTTTGTATCATGAGCCAAAAATAAGGAGTAGTACAAAGGCAAAATGCAGAAAATGACATTTGCTTGATTTTCACCAGACTTAGTACATCCATTATAAGAACACCTCACCTCATCATGGCTGTTTGAAATTTTATAGAAGGCTAGGACTGAACAATCTATCGTTTTGGACCAAAAATTACAATCTTAGACAAGACGATTTTGGGAGTGTCAAAGCTGCATTTTTTGTGTTTTAGTTTTTTTGTTTTTTGCAGTGCTCCAAAAGCCCAATCCAGCTTCAAATCGTGTGCCAAGAACTCAACAAAAACAAGAAGGTGAGAGGTTGGATTTTATAATTTAAAAAAATGTCAAATTACTTTAAATATTGCAACTTTTGTCTTAACTTTTGCAAATCAAATAGCCTTCTTTGTGTGTAAAACTGAAAATCTCCTGCTTCTGACTTTGAATATTAATTTTTGTTTGTCTGCAAAGCGCCCCCTGTGGACACTTCCTCTCACTGCACCTTCCCTCCCTTTAAATCTACTCATTCTCTCCTCGTCGTCATTTATTTGAAATCTCTTCCTGAGTTTGACAAATGAACGTGTAACTCTCATTTATTTACACTTACACTTGGCGTTAACTTGTTTTTTGCTTCCTCGGTTCATGTCCTTTTATAGACACATAGCAACAGCACAGCTCACTGACCAAGACAAAACTGAGCTCAGGCTTTATTTTTAGAGAGTTATTTTTAGCGCCTCTTGTCTTGAATCATGTATTTTTATTTAAACCTCCGTAACTCTCTGGAGAAATCGAACATTCGTCATTTTAGAGACAGGGCTCCCCGTTTAGATGCTTTAGAACATGTGCTCAAGTGTCCGGAGAGATTTGTGCATGTAAACGAGAGATACATTCAGACTTAAACACACTGTGGTCCTCTGGGGATGGTCTGAACTCACTTTCCCAGAAGACTTTGCTTTTAAATACATCTAAATCTGTCAACATGAATCATAAAGAGACAAGTAAAATGTAAATGTGCATCTATTTTCAGAGTGTCCATCACCTGCTTGTCTCCACGGTGATGTCATGCTTTTGCCTTACATGGTCCACTGTTGGTATTAAACATATCTATCTCCATGGAGACGAGACCGGGCCAAGTCAGATCTGCAGAGAGGCGATCCTGCTGACTATAATGCATGTTGCAAATAGAAGATAAGGACGTCACAGAGCGATGGTTTGTGGTTCGATACCTGGGTTGTCTGTTTTCTTCCGTCAACCCAAGTATGCATGTCCCTATTTACTCGGGACTGTCCCAGTTTTGAGCCCTGTGTCCCCTGTCCCAGCAGATTTATACAAAACCAGTGATTTGTCCCAGTCATCATTTATTTAGGTAAAATACAAAAAAAAATGGCTTAAAGGGCCCATCTCATGCCAAATAACTCTTTTCACATTGTATCTTCTGTACATAAACAAGCACAATTTGGGTTTTGGAACATCCATTACACAATAGTTCTGAAATCTTACTGATTTCTTGGATACAGTCACAGACCAGGAACTATGAAAGGCCGACTATTGTTCATCCCCCCCGCCCGTCCTGAGAAAGCACAGGCTCCGCCCTCCAAACGTGACGTAGGCTCTGAGTGAGCCGCCCTTCCTCCGCCCATCTCAGGGAGGGAGGGGGAGACAGGTGTGCACCCTGATAGTGGTAGGAATAAACTTTTATTCATTATGGAGATACAGCACGTTCAGCCGCATGTGTTGGACCCGGAATCAGACGAGGACTTTGAGGTGCACGAAGCTCAAGCACCACGTCGACATCAGCTGAACATTACTGATTGGCAAAGTATTAATAAACGCTAGGAGATTAACTTATTATATTGTGTACACTGCAGTACATAACAATTTGTGAGGGTTCTCCCTGCTCCTCCTACCCCTCCTTTCCCTGCTCCCTCTCTCTCTGTATTTACTTACCTTGTTTGGCATTTCCTGGGCGGGCCCCAATCATGCACCTGCTGAGCTCCACTCCTGTTCTTCATCAAGTAATCATCTCCTACAATAAAAGACCTGCTGACCTGCTCTCCAGTGCCAGATTGTTCCATCATCCCAGTGGTGAACTACTCAGGCTTTTTAAGATTTTTGAGAATTCCAGTGACCTTTTGATGCTTACCTGTTTTTTGTCCTATCCCCAGCACTTCATTTGGAGCCAGCCTCATCCCGTACCCACCAGTTTCTGTAAGCCTCCGGTCAGCCTCCATCTCCACAGACCTCCACAGACCTCCCATCTGCAGCCAACCCGGACCCGTCCTGCCTCCCCTGGAATCTATTCCCCCGCCAAGACTATTTTTGTAAATAAAATACTTTTTTCCCTCTGCATATTTGGGTCCGACCAATGATTCCCTAACACAATTAGTTTATGCTGTCACTTTTGTTTAGGTGTTCATGTGGGAATTGTCAGTTGATGTGGGGTGGAGGTGGAGGCAGTGGAGCGAGGGAGGGAGGGAGGTGGGTGCAAAGTGCCTTCTGCTATTTCTTATTTTTTTCTTATTTTATTTATTTGTAAAGGGACAGTACATATTAATGAACATTAAAAATGTAAATATGCAAAGATTATAGCCAACGTGGCTAATTTCCATCTTCAGTCCCTCGGCAGGTTGATGTAAAATCATCTATAGGACGAGGAAAAGTACACAACACCAACACACTCACTATGCACACAATTAGTTTCAAACCATTCATTTGAAGTTCAAAGTCAGAAGTTTAAGAATTAAGTCAAGAGTTAAACCAACAACCCCTCAAAATAAAAGAAAATATAAATTGGTTAAACATGGTGACATATTTGACCATTGAATAATCACTGTTTTAAAGCTTTAGAAAATGCTGCCAGTGTTGAAAGTTCTCGTATATGAGCAGCACTGTATTCCATGTTTGAGCTGCTCGATAAGCAAAAGAGAGTTGTCCAAAGGTACTTTTCCTAAACGGCACAGAGCAGTCGCCTCTAGAGCTGCTCTTGTTGTGCGATTTGAATTTCTTTTCACAAACTCCTTTAGAGGAGGTGGAGCAAGATGATTAAAAACTTTGTAAACCAGAATTAAATCTGCATATTTGATTGTGTTATCCCAATTTAGGAATTTGTATTTGTCAAGTATTCTGCAACAGTGATAATTTGTGGTCTTTTTGTCTAATACTTTAAGTTTTATATATTGTTTCAGCTCATTTAAGAGTAGTTTTGTTTGTCAGAGTCCGAGTGGTAATGCAATAATTTAGGTGTGGCAAAATCATTTAATTTAAATACATAAATGCTGAGTTGGTCGTTAGATTATTTCTTATGTGGCGAAAATTTGATAAATGATATTTGATTTTATTCACTGTTCTTTTGATGTGTTGTTTGAATGATAGTTGTGGGTCCAGGGTGACTCCCAGATACTTCACTTCATGGACCATTTTCAGTTTTGTTCCAAGCACAAATACATGTGGGTCTGTATCCATGCCAGGTTTTTTTGAGAAAAACATACTAACAGACTTTGATATATTAAGATGTATTAAGATGTAGTTGTGAATGTTGTAGCCAGTTTGCTCCTCTGACATAACATTTGACAGATCGAGTGCAGCTTGCTGTTTGTTTTTAGAATGAACATACAAGACTGCATCATCAACGTACATTTGACAAATTATATTAGATGGACAAATTTGGGGCAAGTCATTAATATACATGCTAAACAGCAATGGACCCAGTATCGAGCCTTGAGGCACACCAAGATTATTTTGAGATGTTGGAGATTTTACATTATGCACTGAAACGCATTGCTTTCTCAAGGCCAGGTATGATTGTAACCAGTTTAAGGTTATTTTTGATAGATTGAAATAAGTGAGTTTTTGTAGTAGCATGTGATGGTTCACAGTGTCGAACGCTATTTCAAAAGCATCATAGGTGTAGCTGCCATGTCATCGTTGTAGCAGCTTTAGTTCATTGTCACGTGAGGGGGTGGCAGAAATACGCTGCAATTTGTAAAAAAATGCCGAATCAATCTAAAAACCACTTCAACGACATATACAAGGCCTACACATCACTCTTAGAAGGTAGAAAGCTCTGAGAAGTTGATTTTGCATGAGATGGGCCCTTTAAAAAAGACCAAAACACAAGAAACTGTGACTGTACTGAGACACATGTTAGTCATGAATAGTCTGTGCATAACAATTTTCCTTCATTACTCACTCATTTCACAATTTTATTATTACCAACCACCATAAACTGAGGATGTCCCAGTTTTTGATTTTGAAATTCTGGTCACCCTACTCCCTACTTTGCCTCAAATGATTGACTGTTTGGTATTAAACATATCTATCTCCATGGAAACGAGACCAGGCCCAGTCAGATATGTGGAGAGGCAATCCAGCTCACAATAATGCATGCTGCAAATAACATAAGACAGGGACTTCACAGCGAGAAAGTTTGTGATTCGATCACTGGGTCGTCCGTTTTCTCCTGTCAATCCAAGCGTGCACCACATGCCAAATGCTCCAGTTAAAGTAGTCCTGACCAAGACCACCTCAGCATATGGAGATGGGTCCCACGGCTGCTGAATGCCCCAGTGGCATGAAGGATGGGTCAAATGTAGGAATGTAACGATATCCAAATCTCTCGGTATAATATTATCACACTTAGGGGTGTGCAAAATATTGAAATATCAACATATCGTATCGTTTAATGCAGTGTTTCCCAAACATTTTTTTTCCGGGGACCCATATTTTAAAAGTCACAAACCTTTGCGACCCTTTGCAAAGACAATAGATATTATTTGTAAATCCCAAAATAAAGATGGATTTGACCATTGAACATTAATGAGGATATTTTATTGTTGACTGAATGATCATGTCTCTGAACAATTAATATTACTCAAGTTTTAAACAACGAAATTAAACCAGTAATAAAAGGATCCATAAGTTGCCTATTTGGACATTAAACGTCACCCATTTCTTTTTCTTTTCAACATTCAATTGAACCAGCAATATTGGAACTAAATAATCAATAAAATAATTACAAAAAGATTAGAAATTATACAAAACATGTCTTAACATTTCAACCTAGATGCAGATCGTGACAAGGTGACCCAAAAAAATCTCTCAGTGGTTTAATAATGTGATGATACAGTATCGATATTGTGGGCTGCTGTTTCGATATATCACCAAGAGTAATTTTTGGTATATTTCACTCAATTATTTTGTTACAGAGCTACAGTGTTGTTGTTTGTTTAGTGGAAGGAAACTTATTTATGTGACACATTTGACATTTTCAATATTTTTATGATTTTAAATGTTTGTGTTTCATATGAACTTTGCACAGGAAGTGATTTAACAAAGAATTTTAGTATCACAGACATGATTTAGCTTTTATTTTTATTGAACTGTATCGAATCAATTTGAAATGTATCGAATCGAAAGCACACTGTATCGAGATATGTATTGTATCGTGGCCTATGTATCAAGATATGTATCGTATCGGCAGCTTCTTAATGATACGCAGCCCTAATCACGATATGCATCTCATGATTCGATCATTCTTACGATATTTTGGAAAAGCTAACAAAACTGTAATATTTTGTGCTTTTAAATGCTTTGAAAAGACTTTGGTGCGAATCATTACTGTCATAATCCAAAAAATTACAGTAAAAAACATATTTCTTCATGTTGTCCTCACTGAAATGAATCATGGGATATGTAGTTCCCTATGTTACTGTTAGCTTTTCCTACTATAAAATGTAATAATACTATAAAACAGTAAGTTGATATATTGTTAACAACTCATGATACTATTATTGTGAGACCTTTGGCGATACAATATCACGATATTTCGGTTATTGTATTTACTCATGTTTTTTTGTTTTTTTTTATCTTTGTTTAATTATATTGCAGCAATTCCAGGGCTAAAATGCATCCAAATGATTCTAGTGAAGGTGTATAGAGTTCAAAAACACAGTGGAGCACTTCCTGTCTTACCACATGATATCACAAGGTGGAGCTCCGTGTTTTCTGTTTGCTGAAATATGCAAATTTGTGCGTTAAACAGGTGTGAATTAAACAAAACACAACTCCAGGTCTATTTTTGACGAGGAAACAACATTATAGATCAGAAAATAAAACTTTAAACTTATCTGTTTCCATGGAGACAAACAGGCAGCACAACAAGACAAAGTTATAAATCAGATCTGTGGATCTGGTTCAATAATTCTTGTGATATTTTGGAGAAGCTATGATACTTTGTGCTTTTAAATACGTTGACAAGACTTTGGTGCGAATCATTACTGTCATAATCCCAAGAATTACAGTAAAAAACATTTTCTTCATGTTGTCTTCACTGAAATGAATCATGGGATATGTAGTTCCCTATGTTACTGTTAGCTGTTCCTACTGTAAAACGTAATAATACTATAAGTCGATATTTTGTGACAGCCCACGATACTATTACTGTGAGACTATTGCACGATACGATATCACGATATTTCGGTTATTGTATTTGCTCAGAATGTTTAAAGGTGCACTGCGTGTTTTTTTTATGGTGGGTTCAAACAGGGCCATATACTTTATCAGACCCTCCTGAGTGTCGCTCCTCAGGGTGGAGACAGTGGAGAGAGGTGAAGAGGAGGGGCACAGGGTGGAGGATTGGAGGGTGAAGGGGCGGAGATGTGGAGGTGCCAGTGTTTGGGATGAGCTCAGGCTTCAGGAATCTGCCCGGTCGCGCTGCCAGCTCTACTGCTGCGAGGAAACTGATAACATGTGCACTTCACTGTACAAGAGGAGGGTAGGAACTCTGTGTAATCCTCCAGACCACTTCACCGTTCTCCCAGAGTGTAGGAAAACTGTGGCCTTTCTTTTCTGCTGTTATAAGGAAACTGATAACATGAGCACTTCAATGTACGGCCAGGAGGGTAGGAAATCTGTGTATCCGGACTATTTCAGTGTTGTCGAGGAGCAGTGCCCACTCTGAAGCTCACCTCTGCTGTTCTAAAGGAAACTGATAACATGTGCACTTCACTGTACAAAAAGAGTGTAGGAAAACTGTGCGTCCACCTGACCACTTCATTTTCCTCACTCCACCTCTCCTTTGCTCTTTTAAATTGACAAGGAAATGGATAACCTGTGCACTTCACTCTACAGCCAGAGAGCAGGAAAACTGTGTCCAGAACACTTCACTCTCCTCCCAAACCATTTGTGACCTTTGTGGTTACTATTGTGGAACATTCAAGGCAAGCAATAACATCACCATGGAGACCAGCCTCCATCGTTACACAGTGTACCTTTAACTTTACCAATGTCAGTGAGGATTTTTAATGTTAATGCTTTTGAATAACCAACGTAGCAAGGTCGTTCACATTTCCAGTTAAATGCGACTTGTATGTGATCTCCAGTGTGAACTTTAAATGCCCCAAAAGTGTCCAGTGCAGCGAGCGTGTTCAGTGTTTACAGAAGTCGCCTAAACGCTGGGCTTGTCTGCCAAACTAGGGTCCAGTTCTTGGTAAATTGGACAGGTTACACATCCACGACCGCTTCGTTTGAGTCTTTAGCCTCCTTGTCTTTGGCTCGCAGGCTCTTTATTTTTTGTTGACATTGGAGCCAGGACCACCTGTAGCTTGGACATTTCTTTGGCAATCATTTCAAAGATCCCTCCAATTTGGCCTGAATACAACCATCTCCCCAAATATTAATTAACTTGCTAAACTCACTTTCGCTCCATTGACTAGACTCCGAGCCTGATGCACCCTGGCTGTTCAGACTGAAGTTGCGTGTCAAAAGATTGGATAAGTATCGGTTTTAGGAGCACATATCCAAGTGTCCTGGGTTGCATTTGAAAAAATCTGTGTCATTCAGACTGTCTTTAAAAGATCAGATACAAGTCGCATGGGGGTCAAAAAAATTGCATTTGGGTCACTTCTGGCTGCAGTCTGAACGAAGCCTAAGTGAATGTGACGTCATCTATAGAGTTCAGCTGTAGTCAAATGAAGCTCATCGAGGCTTGACTTACTGGAACGGATTTATAGCGCATATTATGAAAAGGAATTTATTTCCAAAAAAAACAGCTAAATAAAAATACCAAGATCATGTAGAGCGGATTAATATGAGGGTTTTTTTTCAGTAAAAAGTGAATTGGGGGCTGCAGTTGATGGAGCCTGAAGTGTGCCCATGTTTTCTTCCTGTATGAAAATTGGTAGCTATAGCGTGTGTGTATGTGTGCATTTAAAAATGGTCTATAGCCATGTCCCAATGTTCATAGCTGCAGCCTTTGAAGGCTTATGATAACCACACAGGTAGTGTGGCCACAGTTAATCACTGTTCTATATCACTACGCAATGTGCATCAACAATAGCCTGATTCATCAGCCAGTTTCACTTTGTGGAAACTGTCTGACCTCACAGCAATAGGATTCTTTCACTCAACAGTAGGCAGGTACTTTTTTATTTAACCAATCGCTGCTATTTGGTTGTGACATATGTAATGCACCAAATCCTGTAGGAAGAAGGGCAATAACGTCTTTACCCTTGATAAAATTCACCAAACATTCTCTTTGTTCCCACTTTAAATCCTTGATCTCGGGAATCGTTGCCAACACAGAGTACCTGGCTTCATCTACATCCATCTCGACTGCTTTGTTTGCTGTTGTGCTGTACCATAAAAGGACACAGACGGGTGCTTGAGTTTGACGTCATGGCTTCTCAGCTCTTTGCTGATTGGCCGGTGCACAGTCTACAACTTCTGGGGTTCTTGCAAATCGTCTAGTGTATTCTGATTCCTGACATAGTCGCTGGAGAGAATTGAAATTGAGCAGAGTGGCACCAGCCTGGCTACATCAACAAAGCAACGAATAAACAATTGAACTACTGTGAGGAAGGACTAGCTTCAACTAAAACAGAAAGTCTTAGCTACGTGGATTGATTCATTTATTACAAAAATGCCAACTCATTTTGACTACAAGGAGTCAAAGGAGTTTCCTTTTCTTCTTGTTCTTTTTCTTTCTTTTTTGGATATCTTTTTTTCATTAGTTGCTGTTTTTGCAACTAAGATACTCACAAACACCTGGTAGTCCATAAAATTTAACCTCAGAGCCGATGAGCACCCCTGGCCTCAAGCTTTGAACATCCATGAAGAGCCAAACACTGTCAGATTTAAAAGTGAACTTTTTTCAGTTTGTGGGACAATGGTTTAGCCAAAGTAAACTCTGCAGTGTTCTAGACTCTTTGCCAGTGCATTAAAAACATAGACTGTATATATAAACAGACATAGAAAATGAGCATGGGCACGTTTCAGGGTCCACTGACTCCGACTATAATTCACTTTGTATTGAAAAAGCAAAACTCCTCTCTCATTTTGGTCTTAAATGTTCATATTATCCCGCTCTACATGATCCTGGTGTTTGTATTTGTCCGTAGATCAATTCCTATTCCTAATATGGAACTCAGCTCCAAATTCACTCCCATAACTGCAGCCTCGATGAGCTTCATTTGACTGGAGCTTAGTCCACTTCTATATACAGTTCGTGCTTAAAACACTGTAAGGCACTGCTCCTCATTGTTTAATCTTACTTACTGTATCATCCCGGTTCATCCCTCCTGTCTCTCTCCTCCTTCATATTTCTTGGTGTTAAAATATTTTCCTGTTCATGACTCCCTGTTTAAATGTTGAAATGTTTTTGCCAGAGGAAGCGTCTGACTTCCTGGAGGAGAGTGGAACGGTTTGAGTCTTGGAAAGCTCTCAGGACTCTGCTGACACAAAAGAGGACAACGGTTCCGTTATAAAGATAGTGATACCAAAATAAACCTGATCTGCTGGATTCTGTTCAAGGGCAAAAGTGTCTAAAGCCTTTGCCTGGGTGTGTTCTGTTGTTGTGTTCATGAGCAAGACATTTTACCCGTATTATCAAATGCGAGTCACAGTATAGGGATTGATTGAAAGAGGAAGAAAAGAAAAGCATCTGGTGTTTTAAAAAAAGTGAGAAAAAAAAAGACAACTGCACAAACTATTAGGGCTGCTCAATTATGGAAAAAATCATTGTCACGATTATTTTGGTCAATATTGAAACAATTTTTTAGTTACATGATGCATTTATTCAACATTTCTCTCTCTCAAAACAACCCCCGAAACACTTTGTTACTGTTTAAGCAAAACTTTAAAATTTAAAATAAATATAGGCCACAAATATGAACCTTAGTTTTGCAGTTTTGCGATGTATAAAACATAAAATGAATAAGACATAGAAAAACATTAATGTATCCAGAATAAACTACATGGTTCCCACTCTTTTTCACTGACAAATTTTTAAAACTTTTCCATGACTTTTTCATGACCTGAAGTGAATTTTCCATGAGTTTACAGCACCTACATGTGTAGAATTGATCAGACCTACTCTTTCCACTCACTTTATGGTTTGGTATAATAGTTTTTTAACATTCAAAATACTGTCAAAATACTGTCAGTGCGTTTATTGTCGTCTCTTTTAAACAAAAGCCGCATATGTTCAAAAATAGTCATAATGAGAACTTAACAGAATGCTGTAGTTGTGTAAAAGAGATACTAAAATTCCATGACTTTTCCAAAACTTTCATAAAATTTACAAAATCCCATGACTTTGTTAAGAGATACTGGTCGGACCCAAATATGCAGAGAAAAAAAAAGGTATTTATTAACAAAAATAGTCTTGGAGGGGGGATAGGTTCCAGGGGAGGCAGGACAGGTCCAGGTTGGCTGCAGACGGGAGGTACGTGGTGACGGAGACTGACCAGAGGCTTACGGAACAGGTGGTAATGGGATGAGGCCGGCTCCAAACGGAAGTGCTGGGGATCGGGCAAAAAGAAATCTTCGGAATGCTCAAAAAACATACAAAAAGCCTGAGTAGTTCACCATTTGAATGACAGAATGACCTGGCACTGGAGAGCAGGTCAGCAGGTCTTTTATGGCAGGAGATGATTGATTGATGAGGATGAGGAGTGGAGCTCAGCAGGTGAGTGATTGGGATCTGCCCAGGAAACTCCAAACAAGGTAATGAGAGAAGGAAAGAGGGAGCAGGAGAGGAGGGGTAGGAAGAGCAGGATGAAAACCCTCACAGACTTTTCCTGATCTGGAAAATTACATTTTCAATTTCCATGACTTTTGCAGGATTTTCATGATCATGGATCCCTGAAACTATCTATCCAGCTGTTGTACAATCTCTATATTTAAAAAAATATAATAAATATATACTTATTATATGAGTTTGGAGATCGTTTGGCACACAAATCGAAATTGTGATAAAAATTCAACTAATTGCACAGCTTTACTATGTAACTTATCTATTGTCATGGAGACAAGCAGGTGACAGCATCAGGCCAAGCTACAAGTCACATCTGTGGAAAGGCGACCTCAGTCTCAGTAAGAACGTGTGTTTTTTCGTGGAATTTGAGATGAATAAAAACCATTGAAAAGATAAGTACAAGATGGATACTGTGATTAGTGCCGTACTGCAGAACATTCAAAGCCAAGCAATCTCCCTCTTTCTCACCCTCTCTCACCATCCCAAGAGAAAGAAGGAGATCTTTCTGTTTCCCCCACTATCTCTCCTTCTCTCTGTGTCACTCTTTCTCCCTTCTCTCTCTATTCCCCCTCCCTTTTTCCTCTCCTTTCTCTCTCTTTCTCACCACTCTCTTTCTCATTCACTCTCTTTCTCTCTTGGTCTCCCTCTATCTTTGCTTCTCTTTGTCTCTGTGGTTTTGGATTTGGTCCTAAAATCTAAAATTGTGTCTCTCACAAACTAATGACAAACTGTCACTGAGACACACTGTGATTAAACAAGACACATTCACATGGGAACAACCAGCAGACACATGAAAGAACTAAACCAGGACTAAACCAGGACTGAACCAGGATTAAACCAGGTCTAAACCAAGACTAAACCAGGACTGAACCAGGACTAAACCAGGTCTAAACCAGGACTGAACCAGGATTAAACCAGGACTGAACCAGGATTAAACCAGGTCTAAACCAGGACTGAACCAGGACTAAACCAGGTCTAAACCAGGACTGAACCAGGACTGAACCAGGATTAAACCAGGACTGAACCAGGATTAAACCAGGTCTAAACCAAGACTAAACCAGGACTGAACCAGGACTAAACCAGAACTTAACCAGGACTGAACCAGAACTAAACCAGGACCGAACCAGGACTAAATCAGGACTAAACCAGGACTAAACCAAGACTGAACCAGAACTAAACCAGGACTAAACCAGGACCAAATCAGAAATAAACCAGGGTTGAACCGGGACTGAACCAGGACTTAACCAGGACTAAACCAAGACTAAACCAGGATTAAACCAGGACTGCACCAGGACTTAACCAGTACCAAACCAGAACTGAGCCAAGACTAAACCAGGACTAAAACAGGACTAAAACAGGACTGAACCAGAACTGAACCAGGACTAAACCAGGACTAAACCGGGACTAAACCGGGACTAAACTGGGACTAAACCAGGACTGAACCAAAACTAAACCAGGATTGAACCAGGACTGAATCAGGACTGAACCACAACTAAAGCAGGACCGAACCAGAACTAAACCAGGACTACACCAGGACTAAACCAGGACTAACCAAGAACTGACCCAGGACTGAACCACAAATAAAGCACATCCATCCCAGACGATTGTATAAAAATGTAAGAATGAATTTCTTTCGAAGCTCCTCAGAGTTTCCAGAGCAGCATTAAGCAGCGGAAATTTCATTTAAAAAGCCGGATGATCTGTGTTACTGTGAAATCCACGGTTATGATTCAACGTGTGACACAGAAGAGGAGGATGACAGATGGAGAGAGACGGGGAGGAGGAAGGGAAGGAAGAGAGGAGAGAGAGAGGAGAGAGAGGAGAGAGTGAAGGGGAATACCTCTGGCTCGGAGCAGCACATCTGAGGGAACTCCTGCGGAAAATGTGTGTCACTAGTCAAACACGCAAATAGTTTTCTGACACCTCCTGTACACAAGAACTATTCACACAGAGAGAGGGAGGGAGAGAGGGAAGAGGAGGGAGAAAAGAGAGAGAGAAAGTTGAGAAAGGGACTGAAAAAGAGTGAAGAGAGAGAGAAGAGGAGAGGAGAGAGGTGTAGGGGGAGAGAGAGGGGGAAGAGGAGAAGAGAGGGAGAGAGAGAAGGGGGTGACGAGGGAGAGAGGGAGGAGGAGAAGGTTGGCGGGATGGACAGAGAGAGGTGGATGAGAGAGAGAGAGAGAGGCAGAGGAGACAGGAGGAGGGGGTGAGAGAGGTGGAAGGAGAGAGAGAAGGGGTTGAAGAAGGAGAGAGGAAGAAGGAGAGATTGAGGTGGAGGGAGAGCTTAGGAAAGAGAGGAAAAAAGGGGTGAGGGAGAGAGAAAGGGGGTAGAAAGAGAGAAGTTAGAGGAAGCTGGAAAAAAATTACCATTTGTCAAATTATGATGAAGCACACTATCTCTGAAATAAAGAGAGAGAAGAGCACTGAACATGATGGACGTGCAGATCATGTCTGTATCACGTCCATCAGTCCAAGACCAATTTTGGATTAAAAAATGACGTGCAACTTATATCCATTATTTGGACGTCTAACTATAACTCCACTTGGGGTCAAAGTTACCTAGGACAAAATGAACTGGAACATTCTGCTACCGTCTGAAATGGAGTCACAGTTCTGCACAGAGTCAGTCGGACGATACAGACGCTCTAAAATGAGTTTAAATGTAACATTGTCAAACTTGTCAAAGCCTGATCACATCAGATCTTAGAAGCTCAGAGGCCGGGTCTGGTTAGGACTTGTTAGTTAGTACAAAAACTGTCATTGTGTCCTTAGGCAAGGCACTTCACCCACATTGCCTAGTATGAAAGTTGTATGTGAGTGATGTTGAAGGGCCAAGATTAGCAGATCCACGGTACAATAGTAGTTTACCACCACTGAGTGTGGAGTGAATGAATAATGCTCTGTAAAGTGTCTTTGAGTGTCCAGAAAAGCGCTGTATAAAACTGATGCATTATTATTTATTTTTATTATTGTTAGCGTAGAAAAGACATCGACAACGACCTCATTTGGACTAGAATTAGCCTCATCCAGGGGTCTGGGGAACGTCTGGAAGACGTTGGAAAAAAGACATCATCTGGCGTCACAGTCGGCACCTTCAGTGGATTGAGATTGGACGTACAAAAATGACTGTAAAAAGACGTTTCAACGTTTCTTTGCAGTGGAACATAATGTAACTTTAACAGTGCACTGAACCAGCTGTAAAACAGGTCTAAATCAAGTCTAAACCAGGTCTAAACCAGGTCTAAACCAGGTCTAAATCAGGTCCTGACTGACCTGGTACAGAATGGCTCATAACAGAGTTTTCCATTGCAGCATGTGTATCTAACCCTCTGCACACACACTCATAGTAACATCACATGTGGTCGGAAAATACCAAGTACCAACCGTTTGTACATTTCTGTAGCTCAGTTAAACCTCTCTCTCTCTCTCTCTCTCTCTCTCTCTCTCTCTCTCTCTCTCTCTCTCTCTCTCTCTCTCTCTCTCTCTCTCTCTCTCTCTCTCTCTCTCTCTCTCTCTCTCTCTCTCTCTCTCTCTCTCTCTCTCTCTCTCTCTCTCTCTCTCTCTCTCTCTCTCTCTCTCTCTCTCTCTCTCTCTCTCTCTCTCTCTCTCTCTCTCTCTCTCTCTCTCTCTCTCTCTCTCTCTCTCTCTCTCTCTCTCTCTCTCTCTCTCTCTCTCTCTCTCTCTCTCTCTCTCTCTCTCTCTCTCTCTCTCTCTCTCTCTCTCTCTCTCTCTCTCTCTCTCTCTCTCTCTCTCTCTCTCTCTCTCTCTCTCTCTCTCTCTCTCTCTCTCTCTCTCTCTCTCTCTCTCTCTCTCTCTCTCTCTCTACTCTCTCTCTCTCTCTCTCTCTCTCTCTCTCTCTGTCTCTCTCTCTCTCTCTCTCTCTCTCTGTCTCTCTCTCTCTCTCTCTCTCTCTCTCTCTCTCTCTCTCTCTCTGCTTCTCTCCTGCTCGTTAATTCTAAACTTAGATTAAATGAGCAGCAGACTCAGTGCAGGGGGACCTCCTGTAATCACCTCCAGATCTTTGGTTTGAAAAGCACCAAAACAAGAAACCAGGGTCAAACCAGGACGCACACAGAAGAAGCAGAGGAGAAAAGGAGCAGAGGAGAAGGTCAGAGGAGCAAAGGGGTGGGTTAGAGGAGCAATGGAGAAAGTCAGAGGGTCAGGGGAGCAAAATAGAAGGTCAGAGGAGCAGAGGAGAAGGTCAGAGGAGCAGAGGAGAAGGTCAGAGGAGCAGAGGAGAAGGTCAGAGGAGCAGAGGAGAAGATCAGAGGAGCAGAGGAGAAGGTCAGAGGACCAGACAATGCAAAGGAGAAGATCAGAGGAGCAGAGGAGAGGGTCAGGAGCAGTGGAGAAGGTCAGAGTAGAGGAGGAGAGGAGAGGATCAGAGGAGCAGAGGAGAAGGTCAGAAGAGCAAAGCAGAAGGTCAGAGGAGAAGAGGAGAAGGTCAGAGGAGCAGAGGAGAGGGTCAGAGGAGCAGAGGAGAGGGTCAGTAGCAGAACAATGGAAGGAGGAGAGATGGAAACGTCACGTGTGGCTCATTAGGTTCACACAAGAACAACATCTTTTGGATCATTTGAGCCTTGGAATTGCCAATCTCTACTGAACTAAAGCTTAAAAGCAGCTGACAACTTCAAAATTACCACTTCATGACATCACAAGGTGGAACAGAGCATTTTGAGATATGGAGGTGAAGACAGAGGATTGCTCAAACATGAGAATGAAACAAAACACAACTCCAGGTCTGTTTTTGAGGAGGTAACAACATTAGAACATGACTTGAACCTCACAAGAGTCCATTTTTTAATAACAGATCTGGTGTGTGCCGTTACAACTCTCCAGTTTGATAATTCTACCGTTCACCAAGACTACCAAAGAATCTTCTGACATGTTCTTTTCGATAACATAACATAATAAATACGAGATGTCGTTTTTTCCAACTATCTGTTTACAACATTCACATAGTTTGAAAAGGTCTGTCATCCCCGTCGACTCCTCATACACAGATAAGACTCCATCAACTCTGAGAAGTGTTATTGTGATCTGAGCCAAACAAAACCACCTTGCAATGATGAAGAGGAGGAGGAGGAAAGGGGCAGTGACAGATACACTCTTTCAATATTTGCTTTATTTTTGTTTTTTTCATGTAATAAATGTCTTCTTGCCCCAGTACTTGTAAGTATTTTAAAAGCAATTACCTTGAAAACTACTAAGTCGAGCTCAGTGATGATGATGATGATGATGATGATGATGGTCTACCTTTTTAAATTTTTGGTACCAAGTCCAAATTTGTTTGGTTAGTTTTTTCAAATTTTGACTGTGTGAGCAGATTCCAAAACGCAAAATGACTTCTCTTTGGGAGTGAATAGCTCAACCTGAAAACAGAACAAAAATAAAAGATTAAATGGTAACACTTTATAATAACAAGACCTTATTTAGCCTTAATAAAGCATGAACAAAGGCTTAATTAATAATGAACAAAGACTTTATTAATAATGATTCACACTTACTAACTACTTAATTACTACCTTAATTAGCACTTGCACTTAATTTGCCTGTGCTGTAACTCATAAGTTACTCATAATTACTCATGTGAACTAACCATCTGAGCATTTATTAATGATTAGTAAGCTATGAGAGAATGATATACTAATAATAAAATGTAATGTAAAATGTAAAATGATAATTCAGGCAGCTGTTATCTGTTAGTTAAGTCTTTTTTGAGAGCTTTTCGAAAGTGAAGACAAATTACTCTTTATTAAGCATTTACTAAGCATGAATCATTATTAATTCAATCTTTGTTCATTATTAATTAAGTCTTTGTTCATGCTTTATTAAGGCTAAGTAAGGTGTAGTTATTATAAAGTGTTACCAATTAAATATATAATCTTGATCTGTTTCTATTAGGGATGTAACAATAACCGAAATATCGTGAAATGGTATCGTCAGAAATCTCACAATAATATCATGGACCATCACAATATATCGAATTACAAGTCTCTTTGCTTAAATTAAAATTTATGGTGCAGCAGTAGCTAAAAAAAATGACAGAGCAAACTACATAGTCCATGATCCTTTGCTCCATTTCAGTGTAGACTACAAGAAGAAATAGTTCTAAGCACTTAAGTCTTGTCAAGGCATTTAAGAGGAAAAAGTAGCATATTGACAGTTTTGTTATTCTCCACAAAATATCGCAATAAATATCATACTGTGAGATGTATATCGTGAAAATATCATACCGAGAGATTTGGATATTGTTACATCTCTAATCGTGAGCCTTCCCTCCATATCGTGAGCTTTCCCACGATATCGCAATAAATATTGTACCATGAGGTTCATACAGTGACAGTATCGTTACACCCCTAGTTGTTATACATTCTGTGAAATTTTTAGATTTCAACTAGAATTGCCAAAATTATTATTGGCCTGTGAAATGATGTCAAATATGTTGGGACACTCTGTATTGTAAAAGCAGCTCTTGAGGTCAAAATGAGTCTGCTGCGTACTGTCAGCCTCTCAGGAAGTGCACTGTTAGCATGCTAGTTTTGTTGACTTTACTGGGATGGCAAAAAGGGACGGGGGTAACAGGCTTTATCAAAAAACAGGACAACACAACATAAAGCAGAACATAAACAAACACCATAGAACAAAATAAATATGAGACCAAGTATGACCACGAGTGATGCACCAACAGGACCTTTAAATTATCCTTACCAGGCAAACCCTTGCATTCTTGTATTCTATTAATTATTGCACATTCCCTAAGCCTAAATGCAGTTTTAATTTGCACATTCCCTGAACCTATGTGCAGTTTTTTAATTGTTGCACATTCCCTAAGCCTATGTGCAGTTTTGATTGTACATTCCCTAAGCCTTTTACATTTATTTTTTAACTGCACTATCTGAGTTTAGTAGATTAACAGCTAGTGGCACAAAAGAATGTTTGAATCTGTTCAGTTTACAGTTTGGGACCCTGAACCTTCTGCCTGATGGCATCAACTCAAACTGACTGTGAAGAACATGGGTTGGGTCATTGATCACCTTCCTGCCGAGCTTCCTCACAGTCTCCTCAAAAATTTGCTGAAGTGAGCTTGGGGCCACACCCATTATTTTACCCACTCTTTTAGTCAAAGTAAAAATCTGTGATTTAAGTTTGACTGACATGTTACCAAACCATGTTGACATGCCATAGCGTAAAATAGAAAAAACTCCGCTCACAATCTGGTACAGTGCCTTTAATGAAGGTTTGAACTATTCTAACCATTCAGATCAAAGAGAGGAGCTGAACCAAGTCTACATCAGGATGGATTAAAGTTAAATGTGAACACAACCTAAAACTAAAAAAACAAAATAAACAAAAAATTCAAAACCATTTAAAGTTACACTGCGCTACTTTTCTGGCTACTTTGCTTGTCTCCATGGAGATGTTACGGCTTTACCTGAATACTCCATCACTGCAAAAAACACAATCTAGTCAAGTTCTGATGACTTGAATTAAGAAAGTTTTATCAAGATTTGAGTAAATTCACTTGACAAGGAAAATGATCTGCCAATGGAACAAGACTTTTTGTACTTAAAATATGAAAATACATCTTGCTACACTTAAAATAAGAAAAACAACTACTTTTTGTGCTTGAAATAAGAAACAAAACCGAATATTGCTTGAATTAAGAAAAACACACTTGCTCCACTGGTAGATAATTTTACTTGACAAGTTGAATCGACTCAAATAAAGTCAAACGTTCTTAGTTTAAGTCATTTTAACTTTGAGCTTTTAACTTTTGAGCTGTTGTAGTTTGGGTGTTGGTTTGTCCCTAGTGCTGAGTGAAAAGTGAAAAGCGAAACCATGACGACAGGAGCGAGACAGAGCGGGTTAGTCCTCATTGTGCACATTTGTTCACTCGGACTTTTACGACAACAATAACAACACAGACACGCAGAGGGAAGAGCTGACATGAGACGCAAAGTGACACGAAAGGAAAGACAGGAGGGTCTAGTCTAGTCCACCGTGAAGAAAACAAAAGCTGACAAAAACAGGGCTAAAGCAGGACTACACCAGTTTCCAAAGAAGAACTCGACCAGGGACTAAACCAGGCTTAACTGGACTACGTAAGGACTGAGCCAAGTCTAAAAAAAGGCCAAAACTAGGACTAAAGCACAAACTAAACCATATAAGGACTATCTCAGGGACTAAATCAGGACCAAACTGAGACTAAATAATACTACATATGCCTATATTTCAGGAACTATAAAGCAGGATTAGATTAGAACTAAACCAGGGACAAAAGCAGATCTTAATTTGGACTAAATCAGGGGTAAGTAAGGATAAAACTAGGGACTAAACTAGCTCTAAACTGGACTATATATGGACTATCTCAGGGACTAAATTGGGACTAATCTGGGACTAAATAAATGCTGTATTTCAGAAACTATAAAGCAGGATTAGATTAGAACTAAACCAGGGACTAAAGCAGCTCTAAACTGGACCATATAAGGACTAAACCTTAGAGACGAAAATCCAAGATTGAAGTCAGACTTTGCTTATACAAAACCAGACCACTAAAACCAGGCCTTACATAGCTAATAAGAATGTAATAAGGACTAAGGGCTGAACTAGAGCTATACCAGGTCTAAAAAGTAAACCAAGGACTAAATTCAGATTTGGCATGAACTAAACCAGGTCTAAATCAGGTCTAAATCAGCTTTAAAATACCAGGTCATTATTCCTTATAGCAGGCGATTTCAACCTGACTTTGACCCATTCACAAAATAAATTTAGTTTTGAACTGGGTGTTGGGTTAGATTTTCTAACTCTGGTTGTGAAATTCTGAGTTGGAAGGGTGTTCCAGTTTAAATTTTCTAGTCGGAACTCCAGCCTTAAAGGTTCCATTCATCCATTTTCTTCCGCTTATCTGGGCCAGGTCATGGGGGCAGCAGTCTGAGCAGGGACTCCCAGACTTCCTTCACCCCAGACACTTCCTCCATTTCCTCCGGAGGGACCTCAAGGCATTACCAGGCCAGCCGAGAGACATAGTCCTTCCAGTGTGTCCTAGGTCTTCCCCGAGGTCTCCTCCTGGTGGGACATGCCCGGAACACTTCTTGAGGAAGGCGACCAGGAGGCATCCGGAACAGATGCTGAGCCACCTCAGCTGGCTCCTCTCGATGTGGAGAAGCAGCGGCTCTACTCCTGAGCTCCTCACCCTATATCTAAGGGAGCACCCAGCCACCCTGCGGAGGAAACTCATTTTGACCACTTTATCTGCGATCTTGTCCTTTCCATCATTACCCAAAGCTCATGACCATAAGTGAGGGGAGGAATGTAGATTGACCGGTAAAACTTCACCACAGTTTAAAGGTTAAAGGTTAAAGGTCCTAAATTACGCAAAATGGACTCTTGTGAACTTTAAGTCATGTTAGAATGTTGTGACTTCCTCAAAAACACACCTGGAGTTGTGTTTATTATTACAGTATTATTGGTCTGTCTACATTGGAGGTCTGCGCGGGACAGAATTTTCAGTCCCGCTCCCACCCACGAAAAATTAAAATTTTCATTCCCGCTCCTGCCCACATCTGCAATATTTTATCCCGCTTCCACACACAAGTCCCGCAAGATGGGGATGTTCACTTTCTCTACCACACATGAAGAAGCGGAAAGGAATTGTATAAATTAGCGTGCTATTAGACCACATCTGCAAATTTAGGCTGCTTAAAATGTTTTTGCTAATGCCAAATAAAATATACAGCATAGATTATGTATGATAGGCAAGCCTGAATCATTTGTATTTTTTACTTTACACTCATATATAGTTTGCTGGACTGCAGTTTATCATCCCACTCGCCCATTCCTGCATTGTACAGTCCCGCTCCTGAGCTTTCAAAATGTGTCCCGCACCACACTGTTTTGCGTCAGGTCCCGTGCAGGGCTCTAGTTTACATCTCCAAAGCTCGAAATTCTCCACCTTGTGATGTCATGAAGTGGCAGTTTTCAAGTTAACAGCTACATTTATCAATCAATCAATCAAACTTTATTTCTATAGCACCTTTAGCCGACCAAAGTGCTGTACAACATTAAAACAGGATAAAAAACAATAAACATCATACAGACAAAGCAACAAAGCACATTACACCATTAAAATAAAGAAAGTATCACAGGGCCACTAAGTGTTAAAAGCCATTCTAAATAAGTACGTTTTAAGATTGGTTTTGAACAGAGACAGGTCATGGATGGACCGTAACTCAATCGGCAGAGAGTTTCAGAGGTTTGGACCGGCCACTGCAAAAGAATGGTCAACCCACTGTTTGCACCGGGACCGGGGGACCTCCAGCAGATGTTGCCCAGCAGATCGTAGAGCTCTGCTGGGTTGGTGAGGGGTCAAAATCTCACACAGGTAAGAAGGAGCAAGACCACTAACTGCATTAAAAACAAATATCCAGATTTTAAAATGGATTCTGAACTGGACAGGGAGCCAGTGCGAGGAGTACAGGACTGGGGTGATGTGGTCGTGTTTCTGACTGTTTGTGAGCAGGCGAGCAGCAGCATTTTGCACGAGCTGCAAATGGTGAAGAGCAGCTTGATTAATCCCCACATAGAGTGCATTACAGTAGTCTATGAAGAAGGAACTAACAGAGGCATGGACAGTGTTGGGGAGTAACAGATTACATGTACCGGAGTTACGTAATCAGAGTACAAATTATGAGTAACTGTATTCAGTTACAGTTACTGTTTCAGTGAGTAGTAATTGGATTATAGTTACTTTGTTGAAATAAATGGATTACATGGCGGTATTTTCCTGTTTTTGCATTTTGGGCTATACCCCCCCCCCCTTTCTTTTTTTTTTTTTCAGTAATTCCACTCATTGCTGGAAACTAAATCAGGTCTAAACTAGATCTAAACCAGGTCTAAACCAGGTCTAAAACCAGGTCTAAACTAGATCTAAACCAGGTCTAAACCAGGTCTAAAACCAGGTCTAAAACCAGGTCTAAACTAGATCTAAACCAGGTCTAAACCAGGTCTAAAACAGGACTAAACCAGATCTAAACTAGATCTAAACTAGGTCTAAACCAGGACTAAAACAGGACTAAAACAAGATTTAACAGGACTAAATCCTGCTGCATGGACGTGTCTCCTCATCTTCTATCAATAATATTTTTAATTTGGTTCAGTAAAGTCTGGGCTTTTAATTTTCTTTCAGCAGCTAAAACGTCTTATGTTACGATATCCTAGTCTTTGCTTCTCTACAGCAAATCAAGTAATCCAAAGTATTCAGATTACGTTACTCACCTTAAATAACTTAATGGATTCCGTTATAAACTACATTTTGGGGTCTGTAATCTGTAGGGGAATACATTTTAAAAGTCACCTTCCCAACACTGGGCATGGATAGCTTTCTCCAGGTCACCACGGCTCAAGAAGGGCATAACTTTGGCCAGGAGGCAGAGCTGAAAGAAGCTTGCCCTGACCACAGAATCTATTTGTTTATCAAATTTTAGACTGCTGTCCAATTTCACCCCCAAATCTTTGACAGCGTGGTTCAAGTGGGGGCCCAAAGCAACAAGACCAGGAGTTGAGATACTGGGCAGGTTGGATGTTCCAAACACAATGCATTCTGTTTATTTACCTTTAGTTCAGCAGAGATTGACAATTCCAGGGTTGAAATCATCCAAATTATTCTAGTGAAGATGTAGGGAGTTTAGTGTAATATCCAGTTTCTGAGTAAAATGCAGGTTTAACCCTGACACACTGAAGAATGGGTCAAATACAGAAGACACATTTCTCTTTAAGCATGTTCAGTTGTTTATAAAAATGTCCATGGCGCTTCTCTTAAATTCTTATGTAATCCTTTTTCCTTTTAAGCACACATGTGAGTTACAGTGCCTCTTCAGGAGCACTTCCTGGGGCCAGAGGTCAAAGCTCCTGCTCTGCTTTGTGTTGATGGATTCTCCTCCTAAAGCGCATTCCTCCACACACCCAGCACATAACTCAAACGCCTATATCCCCGTGTGTCAGATGCCGTACAGGTCTACTTAAAGTTACGTACTGTGGCTTTAACTCAGATGTGTGGAGTAAATGTGCAGATGTTGTGTTTGGATGAATATTGCAGGATAATGGGCCTTGTCACTGATAGAAATGATCAGGGAAAACATTTGTGGGTTTTAACTGTTTGGAATTTCTTATTAAATCCCAAATAAGAAACGGAAATGGATCTTTCTCTGTGTGTCTTTATTTTCACTTGTTTCTGAAGCCTTTATCTTTATTCAAACCAGACTGTGTTTAGAAGACCTTAGTACAATTCAATACCATATAAGGTTCTTCACCAGAGATCAGGAACCAGACCAGAGACCAGAGACCAGAGACCAGAGACCAGAGACCAGACCAGAGACCAGACACTAGACCAGACCAGAGAGAGACCAGAGACCTAGACCAGAGACCAGAGACCAGACCAGAGACCAGAGACTAGACCAGAGACCAGAGAGACCAGACCAGACACTAGACCAGAGACCAGAGACCAGACACTAGACCAGAGACCAGAGACCAGAGACCAGACACTAGACCAGAGACCAGAGACCAGAGACCAGAGACCAGAGACCAGACCAGAGACCAGACACTAGACCAGAGACCAGACCAGAGACTAGAGACCAGAGACCAGACAGACCTAGACCAGAGACCAGAGACCAGACCAGAGACCAGAGACCAGAGACAGACCAGACACCAGACCAGACCAGAGACCAGACCAGAGACCAGAGACCAGAGACCAGAGACCAGAGACCAGAGACCAGAGACCAGACACTAGACCAGAGACCAGACCAGAGACCAGACCAGAGACCAGACACCAGAGACCAGACACTAGACCAGAGACCAGAGACCAGACACTAGACCAGAGACCAGACCAGAGACCAGACCAGAGACCAGAGACCAGACAGAGACCCAGAGACCAGCCAGACACTAGACCAGAGACAGAGACCAGACACTAGACCAGAGACCAGAGACCAGACCAGACACTAGACACTAGAGACCAGAGAGACACTAGACCAGAGACCAGACACAGACCAGAGACCAGAGACCAGACCAGAGACCAGATCAGAGACCAGAGACCAGAGACCAGAGACCAGAGACCAGAGACCAGAGACCAGAGACCAGAGACCAGAGACCAGACAGACCAGAGACCAGAGACCAGAGACCAGACCAGAGACCAGAGACTAGAGACCAGAGAGACCAGAGACCAGAGAGACCAGAGACCAGAGACCTCAGAGACCAGACCAGAGACCAGAGACCAGAGACCAGACCAGAGACCAGAGACCAGAGACCAGAGACCAGAGACCAGACCAGAGACCAGAGACCAGAGACCAGAGACCAGAGACCAGAGACCAGAGACCAGAGACCAGAGACCAGAGACCAGACCAGAGACCAGAGACCAGAGACCAAGAGACCAGACCAGAGACCAGAGACCAGACCAGAGACCAGAGACCAGAGACCAGAAGACCAGAGACCAGAGACCAGACCAGACCAGACCAGAGACCAGAGACCAGAGACCAGAGACAGAGACCAGACAGAGACCAGAGACCAGAGACCAGACCAGAGACCAGACCAGAGACCAGAGACCAGAGACCAGACCAGAGACCAGAGACCAGAGAGACCAGAGACCAGAGACCTAGACCAGACCAGAGACCAGAGACCAGAGACCAGAGACCAGAGACCAGAGACCAGAGACCAGAGACCAGACCAGAGACTAGAGACCAGAGACCAGAGACCAGAGACCAGAGACTAGAGAGACCAGACTAGACCAGAGAGAGACCAGAGACTAGAGACCAGAGACAGAGAGACAGAGAGAGACCAGAAGACCAGACCAGAGACCAGAGAGAGACCAGAGAGACCAGAGACCAGAGATCAGAGACCAGACAGAGAACAGAGACAGACCAGACCAGAGAGACAGACCAGAGACTAGAGAGAGACCAGACCAGAGATCAGACCAGACACTGAGACCAGAGACCAGAGACCAGAGAGAGACCAGACAGACAGACCAGAGATCAGAGACAGACAGAGAAGACTAGAGACCAGAGACAGAGACAGAGACAGATCAGACACTGGACCAGAGACCAGACCAGAGACCAGGGAGAGACCAGACCAGAGACCAGAGACTAGACCAGGGACCAGAGAGAGACCAGAGACCAGATCATAGATCATAGACCACAGACCATAATCCAGAACTCAGAATCTAGACGAGAGACCAGATCAGAGTCAGGACTGCACTTGGTCTTGACCTTATCTTGGACCAGACCACAGGCAGGAGGGGGAGGAGCAGAGGCTAATGGTGAAAAATGGCAGGGCAAACTAAATGAGGTCAGAATGAACCAAACACGAGAGATTTAAGACGGAGGAGGAACAGTTCAACGTGCAGAGGAACATGTGCACTGAGAGACTATTGTGAACTCGGCTCCAGAATTCAATCCTGTAACTCGACAGAAAAACTAATATGTAGCTGTTTGTGGGGTTTGGGGCTCTCTTAGAAAAAAGAATTTAAAAGAAATCCAGGCACTCCAGAAAAGTAAAAGTCACATTAGAAAAACTATAGTTAAAAGACTTTTATTTAAATCGTAGCTAGCCTCAGTGAGCTTCATTTGGCGTCACACTCCCTTAGTCCACTTCTTTATACAGTCTCATGCATATACCCTGTAACCAGAAGTTTCCCAGTTCTTATCTCAGAAGCACATGCTGTTGGAAACCATGGTGCACCCTCCAGTCTCACACATGTTGATCGACACTGGTTCAGCTTTTTTTCTGTTTTGTTTTGTTGTTTTGGGTTTTTTTTTTTAGTAGTAGTAGTAGTTTATTTGGTCATTTTGCAGCACTACAAAACAAAAACAAAAAAACAAAACACAGACTACAACCCCATGGATCATGACCAAAAGGGTTTAGGCTGAAGTCAAAAATACTTCTAATGCCAAACCCTGTTAAACTATTAAACAATGACAGAATTCCAAGACAGAAAAGCAGCGTATAAACAGCAAGTTTGCATTTACAATTTTACTGTATATATAAGAGACAATATATCAATTAAAACAAACTAAATTCATTCATTCCAGAGCTCTGTATCTCTCAAGACATACACTTTATATTCTTTTTTAAAAGGTTTCTAAAGTGTTCACCTTGATGATTTTGTCAGCGTATCCCAATGTACCAGAATTTCCCTAAAACGCTGGCATATGCTGAACTTTTTTTCTTTTTTTTTTCTATTTTGGGTGTATACATAGCGTATTTGTATTGAGTTGGATGTATACATAACGCTTTAGTAACTTATATAGAACGATTTGATGTCTAATTTATGCATAGTGTACGGCAGCGTATCGCAGACGCTCACATATCATCGCCTGTACAAAGGTTGCCCCTCAACGATTCCTAACTGCACTAGACATCGCAGTACCAACATTAATCCACAGTGTTGGGAAGGTGACTTTTAAAATGTATTCCCCTACAGATTACAGATTACAGACCCCAAAATGTTGTTTGTAACGTAATCCATTAAATTACTTAAGGTGAGTACGTAATCTGGATACTTTGGATTACTTGATATTGTCATGCGTTTTAAAAGTACATGAATGTAGCAACCACATCCTGAAAATTCTTCCTTGATTTCTGGTTTAGTCCTGGTTTAGTCCTAATTTTAGTCCTGGTTTTAGTCCTGGTTTAGACCTGGTTTAGTCCTGGTTTAGTCCTGGTTTAGACTTGGTTTAGTCCTGGTTTAGTCCTGGTTTTAGACCTCGTTTAGTCCTAGTTTAGACCTGGTTTAGACCTGGTTTAGTTCTGGTTTAGTCCTGGTTTAATCCTGGTTTAATCCTAGTTTTAGTCCTGGTTTAGACCTGGTTTTATCCTGGTTTTAGTCCTGGTTTAGACCTGGTTTAGTCCTGGTTTTAGTCCTGGTTTAGTCCTGGTTTTAGTCCTGGTTTAGTCCTGGTTTTAGTCCTGGTTTAGACTTGGTTTAGTCCTGGTTTAGTCCTGGTTTTAGACCTCATTTAGTCCTAGTTTAGACCTGGTTTAGACCTGGTTTAGTTCTGGTTTAGTCCTGGTTTAGTCCTGGTTTAGACCTGGTTTTAGACTGGTTTTAGTCCTGGTTTTTCCTGGTTTTAGTCCTGGTTTAGTTTTAGTCCTGGTTTTAGTCCTGGTTTTAGTCCTGGTTTAGTCCTGGTTTTAGTCCTGGTTTTAGTCCTGGTTTTAGTCCTGGTTTAGCCCAAAATGTGAAAACAGGAAAATACCTTCTGTGTAATCCATTTATTTCAGCCAAGTAACTGTAATCCAATTACCACTCATTGAAACAGTAACTGTAACTGAATACAGTTACTCATAATTTGTACTCTGATTACATAACGCCGGTACATGTAATCTGTTACTCCCCAACACTGTTAATCCATGGTCTCACCCAGTTCCTTCTCCACCATGAATTTCTTCTTCTCTTGGCTCTATTGGTATGCAATTCGTTCAGTGACAAATCATGCTGATGTTGGAGGACAGCTAGTGTGTATTCTCATCTCAGCCTTGCTGGATCCTCCATCTCTCGGATGATCTGTGTAGCGGGTGGTACCATGAGGTCTGCTCACCATGAAATCTGAAGGAGTACTGACAGTTTGCCCATTTTTATATACCAGTTTCTCTACACGCTGCCAATATGCCAGTATACGAGAGCTATAAATTAGAAACACGTTCAGTAAGTTCTGTGGTCGTCAAATATATCTGCGTACGTCAATATGCGTTGGAGGTAAGTTTGATATAAGTTACATACGGGTTCAAAGCAGGTTACTCATAAGTCATGGGTACACTAGACATTAGCTCAAAGTATTTGGATTTATGAGTAACTTACAATTAACGTGTGTGAACATGTGTCAACGATCGCATAACTTACCTACAACTTAAGGCTCACGTATGCACGATGTATAAGTATACGCTGACATACACTGAGAAATTTTCAGCATGCTCCAAATTTTTCGATGATCTTGCCAAATGTTGACGTATGCCAGTGTGCAGCGTGCTCATAACTTACACAAAACTTACCTATAACTTATCTGACGTACACCACAACATACGCTGGCTAAATTGCAACAGCCCCTTTAGACTTTTAAAATCATCACTCAGATTGTTCCATAGACTAACTCCTCTAACAGAAATACAATCACTTCTGTTCTAAGTTCTTATCTTCATTTTTTTTTTTAAATGCTTGTGGTTATACTGAGTCACTCGCTGCTCAAGTAACTCCTGTGTACAGATGATTATAGACCTTGTACATCACTACGGCTGTACTCAGGTCAACAAAGTCAAAAACTTACGTACTTTTAGCTTAACAAAAAGAGGATTTGTCGTTGCATAGTAATTCATATGATTAATTATCCTGATAACTTAGGTGATAGTTCACCAACCCAAAGGAAGAATGGGTCAAACGCAGAGATAGGGTTGTCAACTATCGAAAAATAGATAGTAATAGAAGATTTGAACAATACACGCATCAAGAATCTCGGACGGTCATTGCACAACATATACTGGGAAGGATTTTCCGAAAAAGTGAGCATCAAACCGCCATGTTTGTTTTCCCAGTGGGATGCGTCCATTGTCAAAGCCGATCTTTTCTAGTCTTTTGAACCATATCACTTTTGTTTCTGGTTCTGATATTGTCATATTTTAGTTTTGGGATTCGGACATTGTAATTGTGTGGTTGTTGGATGTCCTAAAAGCGGAAAACGGCTCGAGAAATTTGTTTGTGAACTCTATAGATGCACAAGGGAATCAGATCTGTATGACTTCAAACCTCCATTCAAACTGTTTCCCTCTCCAGCGGAATTGAAAAATAGTGAAAGGTGAAGGCGATGGGCAGTATTGATCCACAGGAAGGAAAAAAAGGAAACTTTTGACTGCCTAAATCATCCTGAGTTTGTAGCGAACATTTTGTATGTGGAGCGCCATCAAAGCAAAACCCTGATCCCTCACTCAACCTTGGTTACGAAAAAGTCAACACCAAAGCGAAAGGCTTGAAGGCAAGAAACACCTTCCACTGCAAAGAGACCAAGACTTAATGTTGCTGTTAAACCACAAGAACAAGAAAGTGCGAGCTCAACCTGTTTGTCTTCTGTACCTCTCACTTAACAAACGGGATCCCGTTTTGATCCACATACAAATTGTTCACTGCTACCTCAGGATGATTTAGGCAGTCAAAGGTTTCCTTTTTCTTCATTCCCGTGGATCAGTACTGCCCATCACCTTCACCTTTCACTATTTTTTAATTCCATTGGGAAGGGAAACAGTTTGAACAGAGGTTTGCAATGTCCGAATCCCAAAACTAAAATATGACAATATCAGAACCAGAAACAAAAGCGATATCGTTCAAAAGACTTGAAAAGATCGGCTTTGTCATTAGACACATTCCACTGGGAAAACAAAGATGGTTTGATGCTCACTTTTTCAGAAAATCCTTCCCAGTATGCATTGCGCAATGACCGGAAGTCCGAGATTCTTGATGCGCGTATTAGCAGTACTAAAAAAGTCGTAGGACAGAAATGAACCTTTCCTGAGTGATCTTGAGCTGTATCAGAGCAAGTATAAGAGCTCATAGACTAGTATACACCCATGAACCACTATGGAACCTACCTGGACCACTGAGGGATTACGCACATATGAAACCACATGGGAATAGAAAAGAAAGTACTATGATTTAATGTTGAAAATCACAGTCAATTGTCTAAATAAAGAAATTAATATCGAGTCTGTTCCTTAATATTGAAATCAAGTTTGAAATTTTAATATCGTGACAACACACTCTTCTGGAAGTTCCGTTAACCTTCACATTCTCTCCATGTTTTTAATGAAGACGTTTCTCTCTCTTCTGTATCTGAGCCCTGTCAGCTTCAGTGTCAGGGGTTAATCCGTGTTATTCCTCCTCCCTCCGTCAGATCACTCCCTTTTCCTCCACTCCTCCACTCTTTCCACTCTCCCTCTCTGCCCCTCTCCCTCCTTAACCTATACTCCCTTCTCCGCTGCCTTCTTCTCTCTCTCCTCTTCCTCCTCCTTTCTCGACTTCAACCTCTGCTATTGATTCTTTGCAGCTGAGTCATCTGCGGTTCCTGGTGGTGGTGGTGTGATGCTAACTGTAGGCACTGCTCTGTCTGAAGCTCTTTTACTCTTGGGATATAATCTTTGTTTTAACACAGTCTGACCAGAAAGAAGATTTTTAATTAGTCACTCTCACCTTTTTGTTGAAAATCAAACAGGACCATGAACGCTCGTATCGATCACAGGCTCCTTAAAATGTATTTTTTCTTCTGTTTTCCAGCTATCTTAAAACTTTTTTGGAAGTGTTTGGTAATGTTTACGTTGTGTTGACATGGTAACTGCTGAACATTCCACCATAGACCCCTAGCCCTAACCCCAGCGTAGGGTGACCCGACGTCCCCATTTACCCACGACAGGCCCAGTTTTTGTCCCAGCAGATTTATGCAGAACCAGTGATTTGTCCCAGTTTTATAGAAGAATTGACCCTGGTGTCCTTATTTTTGACCAATTTGTTCCCTGCCAACAGTAAAAAGAGGCAAAAACTCATTTGTTTTGGTAAAAGCTGCTTAAAAATGACTAAAACACAAAGAAAACGTGACTATACTGAATCACATGTTAGTCATGAATGGGCTGATGGCAGAACAAACAGTTCATGAAAAAAAAAAAAAAAAAACATACACAAATGCAGTTACATTTTATGTTCTGGCACTAACTAGTAGAGTCAACACTGGGTGTACTGCATGTTCTGCAGCTCCCATCAAAGCACACATTCACAAATACAGCCGAAACAGCGTAAACTGTCATTTGTTTTGGTAAAATACAGAAAAACCACTTAAAAACAACCAAAACACAGAGAAAATGTGACTATACCAACTCACATGTTAGTCATGAATGGGCCAAGTGCAAAATAGTTTTCCTTAATCACTCACTCGTTTCACAATTTTATTATTACCAGCCACCAAGAACTCAGGGATGACCCAGTTTTTTATTTTGAAATTCTGGTCACCCTACCCCAGAGTGACATCATTGTAGGGATGTGACTTAATGTGAACAGTTGGAAACAAATCAAATTTTTTAAAATAACTGAATCTTTTTCCATCAAATTTGTATGCCTTTTTGCTCTTATGAACGCTGAACCAAAACAAGAATCAGCACAGAAATGGAGAGGAGGACATGAGTGAGGCACAAAAACAAGTAAGAAGTAAGAAGTAAGCACTGTATTTTTCAGACTATAAGTCATTCCGGAGTATAAGTTGCACCAGTCAAAAATGCATAATGAAGAAGAAATAAACACATATTAGTCGCACTTTTTGGGGGAAATTTATTTTATAAAATCTGAGACCAGGTACCAGCATTTCACCTTGAAAGGCAAGAGAGAACAACAGACTGTTAACGTCACATATGAACAGTTCTTCAGATAACTATAGCATAAACAACAGAACAGAACAAGTTTACCAAACTCTCCATCTCACTCCAAATCACTAAATCCATTCAATTCTTCATCTTCGGTGTCAAATCTGAAAAACTCTGCGACCTCCAGAGGTAAACAAGAGCGCCTCTTTCTCTTCTGTGTAGCTGTCGTCAGACTCAACATCAGTACCAGTTAGAATTATTCCGGTCTTTCTGAATCCCGACAGAATGGTTTCAGTGTCACTGAAGTCCAGGCTTTGTCCATCCATCCAGTGACTTCCATAAGTTGCATGTTGCATCCTCCCGGTGTCACAAGGTTCTCGCTCGCTCCAAACTTTCTTTCTGCAGCTCGATTACCGTTTTCAGCTGCATATTTCACTACTTGCAGCAGGACAGAGGCTCTTTCTGCAGGAGACATGCACAGTAGAGTGAAGTGACAGTGGTACAGGAGGAACAGGAGCAGCAGATACTGACACACAAGTCTAGAGCCTCTCACGGCTGTCAGTGTGAACATTTTAATATATAAGTCACACGGGAGTATAAGTTGCAGGAAACACCCAAACCATGAAACCATGAAAAGTGTCACTTATAACCCGAAAAATACAGTACACAGAAAGTACACCAAAAAATGGCCATGACAGTTAGTTTTTAACAATTATTATTATTTTAGAGCAATGATTTTGGTAGACACACTCTGAGCCTTGGACATTTCTCTCAGTGACGTGTTTGTAGATAACATGACTTTTCACATTGGCTTCTGTCATATAAATAAATAAAAACAAAAAAGATCAAATTCGGATTCGTATCCCATAAAAGAGCCGAAAGTCTTGCTACAAACTATCATTACCTTTTGCTCATTTCTCACTCTCTCTTTCCTTTCTTCTCCTCTGCCCCCCTCCTTTACACCTCTTCCTCCTTCTCTCTCCTTCCTCCTTTCCTAACTCCTAACTCCTCCCTTCTATCCCCTACCTGTTTCTATTCTCTTTCTCCCTGCACCAGCAAAGAGTAAGTCCTTGCGCCCTCTACTGGCAAGTGGTAACAGTGGCATTTTCTCTTTTCTTTCTTTTCCTTTCCCTTTTTTTTTTAAGTTTATCATTTTAAGATAAACTTAAACACAAATATTATTAAAAAGCAGATTATAGAACACTTAAGAGTTTTCATATTTCCAATGCGTCAGAAATGGCCTGACACGCTTTGTTTTTCCACGCTTCTAATCTCCAAAATCTGGTTCCATCGCCGCGGTAACGGCTGGATTGTGTTTGTGTTCTCATTGTTGTCTTGCTCATTAACAGCGTCCGGTTCTATTCCTGCTTCCGTTTCCCGTCTTTGTGGAAGTTTGGAAAAATCTCGGAGCTAATGAGTCACCCTCTCCGAAACTCCAAAAACAATGGGACAATACGCGAGGGTCCCACACGCGCACACACACCACAAAGTACTACACAGGGATTTGAAGTATTTTTTTTTTAGATATGTTTTATTTTAAGTTTGAAGTAGTATTGTATTGTATTTTTAAAGGTGCACTGTGTAACTTTTCTGGTAGAGAGCCCACTAGTTACTTTTCCCCATGGAGTTGTTATTGCTTTACCTCCAGTAGTTCCAAAGTATGGCAGTAAACTTTTCAGTCGCCATAGAAACAAGCAGGAGACATCGCCAGGTTGGTTTATGGGTGAGATCTGCGAAGAGGTGGCCCCAGTCACAGTCAGAATGTATGATTTTAAAAGTGTTTCTAAGCAATAAAAACACCCATATTTGAATAAATGCGTCTTATACAAGTTTGATACCATATTGTGGAACATTTCAGGCAAAGCAATAAGATCTCCATGGTAGCGGAATTCTAACCTGAAAAGTTACGTGCACCTTTAAAGGGACAGTCTGGAATTTTGGACATAGGACCTAATTTCCTAGTGAGCCAGAGTGTTAGAGACGTGTGGAGACACTTTTTGAAATATTCCTTCTAGTCCTTGTATTTGCAGAGGTCGCTGGTGCTAGGCTAGTGCATGTCAATGGCCATAGTTAGCCTGCCACTAAAAACTAAAACTTACCCAGTCCACAAAACACCAGAAGCAAATCTATTATTACACCAGATTGTCGATGTGAGTGTCTGTGTTGATAGAATAATATTAGAAGTAAAACTAACCTTGCATTTGAAGGATTTATGTCTGAGCAGCAGCAGTGAGTTGTACTTTCTGATAGAAAGCTTGGTAGCGGTGGACTGATATATGAGAAAATAGTCCCTCAACATGCGATGATTCATGCGATGCAAGGTTAGTTTTATTTCAAGCATTATTCTATCGACACAGACATTCACATGGACAGTCTGGTGTAAAAATAGATTTGCTTCTGGTGTTTTGTGGAGTAGGTAAGACTGTTTTTATCGACAGGCTAACTATGGCCATTGACATGCACTAGCCTAGCACCAGCGACCTCTGCAAATACAGAGAATGGATGGATGTGGTCATGTGGTAATACAGGAAGTGCTCCGCTCTGTTTTTAAACTCCAGACACCTTCACTAGAATCATTTGGATTATTTCAGCCCCGGAATTGCCAATTTCTACTGAACTAATGGTAAAAGGAAATATTAACTTCAACTACTGCTTCGTGACATCACAAGGGGGAACAGAGCATTTGGAGATGTAGACAGACTAATAATACAGGATTATTCAAACATGTGTAAATGAAACAAAGCATAACTCCAGGTCTGTTTTTGAGGAGGTAACAACATTATAACATGACTTATAAGACAATTTTGGACTTTTATGTTGGTTTATTCAAATTAAAATAAGTAGATTGTACACAAATCAGTTACATTGTGTGTGCTGGCACTAAGGCAATGTTCAGACTGCAGGAAATCAGATTTTTTGCGAGGTCGTTTACATTTCCAATTAAATGTGATCTCCAGTGTGAACATTAAACATTAGTGTCCTGCATGTGCACTGGAATGAATAAAAAAAAGTGCTTGGTTCCGATAAGACCCCTCCAATTTGGCACATATACAGCGATCCCTCCAAATATTAATAAACTCGCTAACCTCGCTTTCCCTCCACTGACTAGACTTGAGCCTGACGTGTAGGTGGGATGAATGTGACCTGGCCGTTCAGACTGAAGTCGCATGTCCAAAGATCAGATATGTATCGGTTTTAGGAGCAAATAAGTGGCCTGGGTCACATTTGAAAAAATCTGATCTGTGTTGTTCAGACTGTCATTAAAAGATCAGATACAGGTCGCATGGGGTGAAAAAATCGGATTTGGGTCACTTTCAGAGTCATTGTTATCATTATCTTAAAACACCGAGGTGTACTGCATGAATGTCTTTGGCAGAATATTCCGCAGCTACCATCGTGACACAAAGCACACATTCGCAAACACAGCCTCTTCAAATGGTCTGAAAACTCAAGAATATAATCTGCATGGCCATTTAGATTTAACACTTGAACACATTTTTTAGCAGCCTGTGATCTATAGAAGTGTTCATTGTCCTGCTTACGAGTTTGATTGTTAACAAAAACGTGAGAGTGACTTACTGAAAAAGTTTCTGACTGCGTAATATTATTTGAGACTGACTTTTAAGAGCACCAATGTTACATTCAGACTGCCAGAAGTGAGGCAAATCCGAGTTTTTCGCCCCTATGCGACCTGGATCTGATCTTTTAATGACAGTCTGAACGACACAGATCCGATTTTTTCAAATGCGACCCAAGACACTTAGATATGTGCTCCTGAAACTGATACATATCCAATATTTTGACATGTGACTTCAGTCTGAACGGCCAGGTCACATTCATCCCACCTACAAGTCAGGCTCGGAGTCTAGTCAATGGAGGGAAAGCGAGGTTAGCGAGTTTATTAATATTTGGGGGGGATCGCTGTATTCAGGTCAAATTGGAGTGGTCTTATCGGAACCGGGCAGTTTTTAAAATGATTGCCAAAGAAATGTCCAGGCATGGCTACAGGCGGTCCAGGCTCCAATGTCAACAAAAAATAAAGAGCCTGCGAGCCAAAGGCAAGGAGACTAAAGACTTAAACGAAGCAGCCTTGGACGTGTAACCTGTTCGTTTTACCAAGAACTGGACCGTATTTTGGGAGACAAGCCCAGCGTTTAGGCAACTTCCGTAAATACTGTTGTGCCCTCCAATGCGCATGCAGGACACTTTTGGAGAGTCTAAAGTTCACACTGGAGATCACATACAAGTTGCATTTAATTGGAAATGTGAACCACCTTGCAAAAAAATCTGATTTCACAAAATTGAGCGTTAAACCCTGCAGTCTGGACGTAGCCAAACCATCTCACCTGTTGTCAGCTCTTAGTTTAACAGATTGTGTTAAAGCAAAACTCAATTAATTTACTTAACTGGAGTAACAGAGCTTCAGATGGAGCAGTGCCTCCAATTAGCTCCGATTAGGGCCCAGAGCACGAAGGGGCCCCTTACAAAATCTGTAATTTGCAATTTTCATATGGAGAACATGTAATATGGGCCCACCAAGATAATTTGTAGTCAGGGCCCAGAATTTTGTACAACATTTTATCCACTTTTTACAAACATGTCTAAGCGATCCATAAAAAGTCCCAGATACAAGACAGTCCTTTGGTTGTGGAGTTCAGAGAGAGAGAGATCAAGAATTGTAGATGAGAAGGTCCAAAGTTTGTCTGTAGAAGTGAAGAAGAAATCTGCACAACTAAAGTCCATTCATGACTATTCCAGAGAGAGATCCGACTTTTCAACTCCAAGATCTAAGTGAGAAACAGCGACCTCGTGTGGCAGAAACACTGTACTGACACCAAACTGGAGGAGCTGATGGAGACGAGAAGGAGGAGAAGAAGAAACACATGGAGAAAGTAGAAGGAGGAGACATAAAGTGTGAGAGGAGATGGAGGAGGTAAAGGGATGAGGGAGAGGAACAGAGCACTGGAAAAACAGATAGAACAAGTGCAGAAAGAGAAGGATGAGACAGAGGAGAAGAACCTGGAGGATAGAGAGAGGTTTGACTGGCAACAAGTACGCAAGATTTGAGGAAACCGTTTATAGTTAGGTTAGGTTACATAGGGGTAATAGATCAGGTGAGGGTTAGGAAAATAGTCGCGACCCAATACAGATATCAGTCAGGAAGTGCTCGTTAGATTGATCAAATTGAGCAGCAAAAGTTGGTTTATATATATCCGATTTAGCATTAGTTTATACCTGGATTATACTTGGTTTAGACCTGGTTTTGACCTGATTCAGACCTGATTTAGAACTTGTTCAGAACTGGTTTAGATCTGGTTTAGAGTTTATAGCTGGTTTATACCTGGATTTGAACTGGTTCATATCTGGTTCAGACCTGGTTTAGATCGGGTTTAGACCTGGTTCAGACCTGGTTTAGATCTTTTTTAGACCTGGTTTAGATCTGGTTCTGACTTGGTTAGATCTGGCTCAGACCTGGTTTAGATCTGGTTTAAACCTGGTTCAGACCTGATTCATACCTGGTTTAGGTCTGGTTTAGACCTGGTTCAGAACTGGTTAGACCTGGTTTAGATATCTGGTTTAGACCTGGTTCAGATCTGGTTCAGACCGGGTTTAGACCTGGTTCAGACCTGGTTTAGACCTGGTTCAGACCTGGTTTAAACCTGGTTCAGACCTGATTCATACCTGGTTTAGGTCTGGTTTAGACCTGGTTCAGAACTCGTTCAGACCTGGTTTAGATCTGGTTTAGACCTGGTTTAGATCTGATTCTGACTTGGTTTAGATTGAGTTTATACCTGGTCTATACTTGGTTTCGACCTGGTTTATATCTGGTTTACACCTGGTCCATACCTGCTTTAGACCTGCTTCAGACTTGGTTTAGATTTGGTTTAGACCTGGTTCAGACCTGTTTCAGACCTGGTTCAGATCTTCTGCAGTAAAATGATCTTTCCTGCATTAAGTCATTTACAGATATTATGTTACACAAGAATAATTTGGAAAAATGTGTTGTTAGTGTGGGCCGACTCGCCTCTCCACAGATCTGATGGCTTGGTGGGGTCACTTGCTTGTCTTCATGATGATAGACAAGTTTAATGCCATACTGTGGAACATTTTAGACAAAGCAATAATAACATCACTTTAGAGACAGACCAACCCCAAGCTGTTATAACATAGTACCATTGAGAGACAGGACTTACAAAGACAGAACCACAGCGCCTCACAGTGGTAGGGGCCGTATATTACTGCTTCATAATATTAAATTTGATGTTTAATGTTTACTTTATAACTGTCCCTAAAATGCATCGTCCCTTTGGCCTTGTGTCAGCACTGCAGCTCAAAATGCTTAGATGTTTTGTCACTATGGCAGAGGTCTAACTAACACAATACAATTATGGATCAAACAAAACAAAAAAAAGGATTTCACAGTAAGAGGAGCCTCCAAACTTTGACATCACACACACTGCACTCACACTGTCAATGAAACTCTAACCATTTTATTCACACACATCAAGTCACTTCTATACATTAGAGTAAATAAAAAGAAAATGTATACAGTATTCTGTACATGTACCAAATATAAACACACACAAACAAAAAAAAAGAAAAATTATATGTAGCCTACAGTGCTGTAAATAAAGCAAATAAAGTTTCTACAGTAACACTTCGCAGTCGCCATCCTCCTTCTGACGACTGCAAAGAAGGAAAGAAACGGGGTAAATGTCTCAACCATTCCCTCCTCTGTGATGTCCTGCATCCATTCCACAGAGTCAGGGACCTCTGGTCTGGAGCCCGATGTTCACACACTCTCCTCCTCCAAGCGGAAAAAAGATTGAGATCAGATTGAGAAAAGGAGAGTACGGTGGTAGTCGCTCCATGAGCATCCTTGGATGGGCAGTGAACCAGGCCACAGTGGAAATTCACACTGTCCCACATGATCACATAGCGTGATAGGAAGTTCTAATTTCACCTGACTGACAAGGACTGTCATGAATTTATCAAATGTTCCAAAAAAAATCATATATGGTGTTCATGGTATCATGTTCCTGACTAATGTTGACAACTGAACAGACTATTGTGCATATGATGACTCAGACAATGAAATGATGCTGACATGGTTTGGAGAGAACGACAATTAGACTGAGAATCAACTCATCAGTTTGGATCAGCAAGACCTATTTATTTGTAAAATGTGCTAAACGTGGGCTCATTGTGTTAACTGTAGGCGACTTGTACAGAACCATGGGCAAAGATGCACTGAGACACTTGAGACATGCACTAAAACATTTGAAATTTGATGAAATCAATGAGAAATGTCATTCTGATGTGAACAACTGCAAGGTGGTTTGGAGATTTGTCCATGTTGTTTTGAGAATGTCATTTCTGTTTCAAGAAATGAGCCAAACCAACGGAGAAAAACTGTAAGAAAAAAAAAGTACATCATGTCACGTTTAAGTTGAAATGTGTGGTTGTACGTTTGCATCTGTTTCCTGCGTTTTGTCTTTTCTGTTTTTCTGATCAGATAACAGAGACTCACGACAAACCCCTCCATCCACAGTGACAGACTCCGAGGACGTGTTTAACCCAAAGCAGTCTGCAGGGGGCGCTCATGCTCTGGGAATCAGCGTGCCACAGTTGTGCAAGGTTTGCAGTGGCGGAAGAAAAACTCTGTTTTGTACTAAGTAAATAAATAAGTAAATCACTCAAGTAAAAGTAAAAGTATCACGTGAAAAATCTACGTAAAAGTATTAAAGTACCTGTTTAAAAGTGTACTTAAAGAGTAAAAAGTAAAAGTATTTTGGGAAGATGTGAAAACAAATAAAAATAAAGCTTCAGATTTTGGTAAAGATTTGTGCAGAATTTACAGGAACAGGAACAGCTGAATTTTCTAGCTGTTTTTATTTGTATATTTTTGTTTTTCTGGAACTCTGAATGTGTTAAAAATAAAACCCTCAGCCATTTACTTTTTTAGTCCTGGTCTTAAACATAGTGCAGTACAGTACGTGCTCTCAAATGTAGTAAAGTAATAGTTCCCTCTACCAGAAAAGTTGCACAGTGCACCTTTAAGTACAGATACTTACATTACCTACCACAGTCTATTTGTGAGTTGGTATTTTAGAGTACTTTTGTTTGTGTTTTATGCAAATGTTTGGGGCATTACAGCTTTTTTTTTCTTTTTGTTAGACCTTTAAAACACTTTTGACAGCAAGGCTACTTTTGAAATGTTTTGAAATGTGCCAAATAAACTTTACAGATTAGAGGAGAACAGAAGAATTTGTTATTTGGAGATTTTTTTTGCAGATGAAAATTATTTAAAACTGCATTTTAAACACCATCCTCACCAAGTTTTAACATCATAATTGTGTCATAGTCTGTTTCTTTGTAAGTCCTGCTTCTCAGTCCTGGTCTAGTCCTGCTTTAGTCCTGGTTTAGTTTTGGTCCTGGTTTAGTCCTACTTCAGTTTTGATACTCGGTTTGGTCCCAGTTTAGTAATGATTTAGTCCTGGTGTCCTCCTAGTCTAGTCTTGGTTTAGTCCTGCTTTAGCCCTAGTCTAGTCTTGGTTTAGTCCTGGTCGAGCCCTAGTACAGTCTTGGTTTAGTCCTGGTTTAGTCTTGGTTTAGTCCTGGTTTAGTCCTGGTCGAGCCCTAGTCCAGTCTTGGTTTAGTCCTGGTTTAGTCTTGGTTTAGTCCTGGTTTAGTCCTTGTCAAACCCTTGTCCAGTCTTGGTTTAGTCCTGGTTTAGCCCTGGTCGAGCCCTAGTCCAGTCTTGGTTTAGTCCTGGTTTAGTCTTGGTTTAGTCCTGGTTTAGTCCTTGTCAAACCCTTGTCCAGTCTTGGTTTAGTCCTGGTTTAGTCCTGGTCAAACCCTTGTCCAGTCTTGGTTTAGTCCTGGTCAAACCCTTGTCCAGTCTTGGTTTAGTCCTGGTTTAGTCCTGGTTTTGAGCCCTAGTCTAGTCTTGGTTTAGTCCTGGTTTAGTCCTGGTCAAACCCTTGTCCAGTCTTGGTTTAGTCCTGGTTTAGTCCTGGTTTAGAGCCCTAGTCTAGTCTTGGTTTAGTCCTGGTTTAGTCCTGGTCAAACCCTTGTCCAGTCTTGGTTTAGTCCTGGTTTAGTCCTGGTTTAGAGCCCTAGTCTAGTCTTGGTTTAGTCCTGGTTTAGAGCCCTAGTCTAGTCTTGGTTTAGTCCTGGTTTAGAGCCCTAGTCTAGTCTTGGTTTAGTCCTGGTTTAGTTCAGTTTAGCCTGAGGACATACAGTAGTTTGGTGAATGGGCCATAGTTTGGTGTGTGTGTGTGTGTGTGTGTGTGTGTGTGTGTGTGTGTGTGTGTGTGTGTGTGTGTGCGTGCGTGCGTGCGTGCGTGTGTGTGTGTGTTTTATTTGAATAAAATGTGAAAAGGTGCTTTGTTTTGGAGTCTGTTCTTTTTGTTTTTTCCTGGTTTTCACAGAGAGCAGTTAGACGAACAGTAAGAGACAAAGTTTAGGAACTGTATGAAGCCTGATTCATTTTTGAAAAGTCCTGCATTCACAACTGGACTTGTGTTACCAGTACTTTAACCTGCAGACAGAGACACGTCCAAGTTTGTGTCATCTTCAGTTTATGGACAGACCAGACCTCATGTGTTTAACATAAATACATATTTGTCACATAGTGGCCTCATCTCAATCTACAGTACTCCATCACTCTGAAGGTTTCTGTCTGTCTCTTTCCTTCCTGTTGCTGTTGCTTTTTCCATCTCTCTCGCTCTGTCTGTCTGTCTGTTTGTCTATTTATCTCTTCTTGTCTCTCTTCCCATCCTCTATCTCTTTTTTCTTTCTCTGTCTCTCTATCTCTCCCTCACTCTCTTTCTCTTTTTCCCTCTCTTTCTTTCTTTCTTTCTTTCTTTCCCCCTCTCTCTCTATCTCTGTTCCCACCCTCTGTCTCTTTCCCTCTCTCTACTTTTTGTTTTTTTTGCTTTCTCTCTCACCCTCCTTCTCCTCCTCCTTCATGACATAATTCCAGATGTTTCTCCACACCTGGTTTCTCACCTGTTCTTCTCTCTGAGCTCATCTAGACTCAGAGTCACGTCTATAAACATCTGAGGAGCTACCACAACAAGAACCATGCTCCTTCTTCCTCTTCTTCTTCTTCTTCTTGTTCTTTGTAAGAAGTTACACATCCGTAAAGTTACACAATGCGCATTTAAAGGAACAACATTGCCATGGAAACCAGCAGGAGTCAGGATTGTGGAGATGTAAGCCTGCTCATTGTAAGGACAGTTTATTTTATTTTTTTTATGCAAAAATAGCCTTAAATGAAAAAAAGAAAAACAACTTTAATTTCAGTCTATTTTGGCTAAAAGTTACATGATGTGGCTTTATTTGGTATCTAATGATGTTTCGTTCTTTTACTGTATTTTAGTTTCCGCGTTGTTCATTTATTCAGTGCAATAAAAGCAACAAAATTAAATTAAAACATGTTTGATTTTCTGTTTAGCTCAAAAATGACATAATGTGGCTTTATTTGCTATTTAGTCATGTTCAGCTGTTTTGTTTTTCATGTTTTGCGTTGTCATGGTTACGTGTATTCCTCTTTTCGTCTTGTTATGAGTGTGACGGCTCCGTTGACCCGCTCTGACCTCGGCGTTATCGCGGCAGGTGAGAGACACATTATAACGCCTCGTGGAAAATCATCATAAAAACACGCC
This sequence comes from Boleophthalmus pectinirostris, assembly GCF_026225935.1. Lineage (NCBI taxonomy): Eukaryota > Metazoa > Chordata > Actinopteri > Gobiiformes > Gobiidae > Boleophthalmus > Boleophthalmus pectinirostris. The sequence continues at coordinate 9,341,971 of NW_026571152.1, read as the reverse complement.
GCGATAAGACAGGAAGTGAACGGAGCCTGGCGCGCTCCATTTCCTGTCCCCTATCGCGTGCCCATCTTTGATTTCCTCTGTCAGCTCGGGCATTTTATTAAAGAGAGCACAGGACACATCAGATACTGCCAGTCTAATGTTATAAACTCTGAGGAGAACAAGAGCCGTCGTCTACATGTGTGGATATTATATTATTAACTAAATATTTAAAGAAACTATATTACGCAAAATGGACTCTTGTGAGCTTTAAGTCATGTTATAATGTTGTTACCTCCTCAAAAACAGACCTGCAGCTGTGTTTTGTTTTCACTCACACGTTTGAAAAACACTGCATTAGTCTACTGTATTTTTCAGACTATAAGGACTCAGGAGTATAAGTCGCACCGGCCAAAAAATGCATAATGAAGAAAAAATATATATATATATAAGTCACACCGCATTATAAGCCACACTTTTTTATTTTATAAAATCAGAGACCAGGAATCGACATTTCATGCTGAAAGACAAGTTCTAGTAATAACAACAGAACAGAGAACAACGGACTGTTAACGTCACATATGAACAGTTCTTCAGATAAACTATAACATAAACAACAGAACAGAACAAGTTTAACAAACTCTCCATCTCACTCCAAATCACTAAATCCACTGAATTCTTCATCCTCGGTGTCACTTCTGAGCAACTCTGACTCTGCGACCTCCGGAGGTAAACGGAGCGCCACTTCCTCTTCTGTGTAGCTGTTGACAGACTCAGCATCAGTTCCAGTTAGAATTATTCCAGCCTTTCTGAATCCCGACAGGATGGTTTCTGTGTCACTGAAGTCCAGGCTTTGTCCATCCATCCAGTGACTTCAGGAAAGTTTCATGGTGCATCCTCCTGGTGTCACAAGTTTCTCGCTCACTCCAAACTTTCTTTCTGCTGCTTGATTTTGGCTGCAGATTTCACTATTTGCAGCTTGAAAAATATGATTTTCTTCTTGGGGCAATTGTGTTGAGGCTTCTCAGTCATCTTTAATAATAATAATAATATAATATAATATAATATAATATATATAATAATATATAATAATAATATTGTTTAAATTTTAAATGTTCAGTGGTACAGAAGTAATGGTGCGATCGACTGACATGATACAGACAGAGGCTCTTTCTGCAGGAGACATGTGCAGTAGAGCCAAGTGACATTGGTACATTAGTAATAAGAGCAACAGATACTGACACACAAGACTGGAGCCTCTCATAGCTGTTAGTGTGAAAATTTTAATATATAAGTCGCTGGAAACACCCAAACCATGAAAAAAGTGCGACTCATAGTTCAAAAAATATGGCACATCTCCTAACCTGGCAGTTTTCAAGTGAACAGCTCCTTTTAATTTTTCTGCCCTACAAAGCTAAAAGAGCTTAACTCTCCAGAGTGTGAAACTGAGAAAAATGACTTCACAGTTTCTGTTTTGTCCAAACTAATGTATAACAGGTACAGCTCCCAAAATTTGACAACTAGTTACTATAATGAAAAAATATTTGTATGCGAAAAATATTGAGCTCAAAATTCTCCACCTTTGTATCATGAGCCAAAAATAAGAAGTCGTGCAAAGGAGAAAGACTAACTGACATGATCATTGTTTGCTTGATTTTCACCAGACGTCTAGGTCGAGTCATCATGGTGTTTGTTTGAAACGATACAGAACAGCTTTGGATTTTCTGTTTAGTGCTGATCAGGAACGTGCAGCGACACTTACGTAGTAAAACAGTTTGACACACAACGTACTTTGCAGTATAGTATGTACAGTATGAATAAATACACAAAACACTTTCACTTTAAAGATCATTTAAGTATATTTGAATACAAAGGTATACAAAGGTTTAAATAGATGTATTGATTTCACAATATAATGTAGAAAAAAAGCCACCCCTGCTGTCAGCACTGCAGAACACAGATTCATTTCAGTGCAAAGTAAAATACACATACGCCCATAAAACAAATCGATGCACATGCAAAAATTGAAATATACACAGAACAGAAAATAAATAAAGCAATCAAGCACTAGCAGATGTTAATGATTCATCAGAGAAGATTAAAAAAAAAAGATTTCCACATCTTAAAAAAATGTTGTTCAGAATCACGTAGTGTATATCTGAGTTTTTCGGGGAAAAAAAATAATTAAAAATCTCTATTCCAGTGTGCCAAAGGGGGTGGCACAGGGTTTTTCCAGTTTAAAAGAATACGGTGATGAGCCAGTCAAGTGCTAAAAACAATCACCTTGTGTCCTCTCTCTTACTGGAAGCTGCAGCCCTCCAGGTATGACTCCAAACTGCAATCAGAGGATTTGTTGATATCTTAACTCCTAACACTGTGGATAATGCCTCAAATATGCTTTTCCAGTATTCTTCTAAGCTAGACAAAGACCAGAACATGTGAAGCAGGGTAGCCTCACTGATCTTGCATCTGTCACATGTGGGGTCAAATACAAAGGTTTATTTAAAGAATGCGTTCAGACCCTGTGTAAAAGAAAGAGGCAAGAGGTTGGATTTTAAAATAAATATATTTCTGAACTAAATCACAAACAAAACATACACTGTTACTGCCTTTTGTCTTTGCATGACTCCTTATTTTTGGCTCATGATACAAAGGCAGATACAGGAACTGACAAATAAGTGTCAAGGGTCAATTTTGAGCTCAATATTTTTCATAATATTTATTCACATGGAGCTCTCAAATACAAACAAGATGACATGAACTCATTTTTGACCAAACATGGGGTTACAGCGTTCTGTCTTTGTAGGGGGTTTGTAGGGCAGTTTAGTTCAGTGGGAATTGGCAATTCCTTGGCTGAAATCATCCAGATGATTCTAGTGAAGGTGTGTGGAGTTTAAAACACAGTGTATTCCTGTATAACCACATGACATCACAAGGTGGAACAGTGTTTTCAGTTTGCGAGAAGAACTCAGCTTAATTTTGCAGGGTTTGTGTGTGAATGGAGATGTTACTTTGGCGTGTTTTACAGTATGGCGTTAAATGTATCGATCTAGAATTTCTTCAATATGCTTAAATAATAGTTGGATTGATACTTTGCAGTGACATCGTGCTGGGGGTGTTCTACGTGTATCTCTAATGGTGGAATGTTCAGGAGTTACTACACAGCATAAAGTGGAGAGTTAAAATTGACTCTCACAGATTCAATTTGAACATTTTTCTCAGGGTTTATATGAGTTCTACAGTTAATTTTACATTTTTGGAAATCTTAACCAAGTAACACTGGACTAGTTATATCAAGAGTTATATTAACATTTGAGAGTAAACAGATAACACTTTGTAGGGTTATCCTGATTTAGCTAAACGACACACAGAGGTGTTTTATTTTTACGCTTTATTTTATAACTTAAGATGAAATTACGTACAAAACTGGTTCAAACTGGTCTTCTCTCGCTAGAGTTTGAAGTGGTGGGTTGGAGGTGCCAAATTAACACTAAGGAAAGTTGAATTCACTTCAACCATATCAACTCTATCAGATAGGTCTGTGTACCATTACGTCTTTTGAATTTCAATTGAGAGTGAAAAACAATAAAATGGGAAAACTGTTTGTTATTTCAGTTTTCAGGTTTAGTGTAAAAAAAAACAAAAAACAAACAAACAGATTTTGACCTCTATTTCCAATATTTAATTTAAAGTTTATTTCAGATAACATCAATCAAAAAACAGTCTCTGTGCCTCAAACACAACAGGACTCCAGGCACTTCAAAGAAATAAAAAGAGTAAAACAATCGCACGAGGAAAAATATAGTAAAAGGCTTTTATTTAAACGGCCAAAGCCAACATGTTTCAACCCTAACTGGTCTTTATTGGGGCTTAAAAAAGTTTCTGTGCCTATTTCAATTCTGATATTTTGTTCTCTCTGGTTTATTTGCTCTGGAAATTCTGCTGCGCCTCATGTGAATTCAGTGTCAACCATGGACGCATAATAAAAACTAATTTATTATAGTTCTATGGAGTCTCCAGAAGAAATTGGAGTTTATCGCTGCTTCCTGTTTCCCGTCATGGAATTCAACTATTACTTTCCAAGATGTGAAAGTAAACGCATCGCTCTTAAAGAAGAGAACATATTTGTCCACAAAATTTCAGTGATTTTTCAATGATCCTTCTAGCAGCAGAACTTCATATAAACCAGAGAGGACAGAATATCAAAATTAAAATTGGCACCGAGACTGTTTTTGATTGGTGTTATTTGAAATAAACTTTAAATCAAATATTGGAAATAGAGGTTGAAATCAGTTTTTTTGTTTGACACTGAAATGGAAAAATGAAATAAACAGTTTTCCATTTGGTTGTTTTTAGTTCTTAATTGAAATTCAAAAGAAAAAATCATACACAGACCCAAATAACCCCAACTTGAACCCCCTTTTTAACTTTCAAATTCTTTTTCAACTCTGAAATATTTCACTTTGACATTGTAACCCTCCAGTTTTTGCTGTGCACAGTGACACAAAGCACGCATTTGCAAACAGTGTCAAAAAAAGGTTTAAGATATGTTTTCTTGAGTGTGATTTAAAGAGCACATTTCCATGGTTCTGTTGAGGAGTTTAGTTTGCAACAAAAGGTGAGAGTGACTAACTAAACTGCTGCTTAATGCCTGTGACTAATATTATTTGAGAGGGACTTGTTTAACTGCACAAATCAGCTCATCTGTTGTTGTTCCAGCTAAGTACGTTCTTTATGGTCAGATTGCGCTGGAATAAAACTCAGATTAAGTCTAACAAAGCGTCAGACAGAGCAGAGCCTACAGTTAGCACCACACCCCCAAGGAATGGTGATGACATCAGCTGTAAAGTATCAATAACATGCATTGTTACTGTAAGTGGACTCTTCACAGATCTGACTATCTATGCACTTGGATAAAGGTAATGCCCTGCTGTGGAACATTCCAGACAAAACATGAATATCTCCTCAGAGAAAAGCAGAAAAGTTACACAGTGCATCTTTAATCTGTCAAATACTGTACATTTATTTACATATGTGGCTTTTATTGGTCCTATCCTGCACTCTTATTTGTCTCATCTTGATTTTGTCTAGTTCAGGTTTAGTCCTAGTTTAGTCCTGGTTTGGAAACTGCATAGACCTGGTTTACTCCTAGTCCTATCGTTCATATTTAGTCCTGGTTTTGTAACGCTTTAAAACTCGGTTTAGTCCTGGTTTGGTCCTGAAAAGACCGAGTTTAGATCTGGTTTAGTCCAAGTTAGGCCCTGAATTCACTTTTACACATGTTTTGTTTATTTCCTAGTTCCAATCCTGGATTATTATTAGTAGTAGTAGTAGTAGTAGTAGTAGTAGTAGTAGTAGTAGTAGTAGTAGTAGTAGTAGTAGTAGTAGTAGTAGTAGTAGTAGTAGTAGTAGTAGTAGTAGTAGTAGTAGTAGTAGTAGTAGTAGTAGTAGTAGTAGTAGTAGTAGTAGTAGTAGTAGTAGTAGTAGTAGTAGTAGTAGTAGTAGTAGTAGTAGTAGTAGTAGTAGTAGTAGTAGTAGTAGTAGTAGCAGCAGTAGTAGAGGTAGTATTAGTAGTAGTAGCAGTAGTAGTAGTAGTAGTAGTAGTAGTAGTAGTAGTAGTAGTAGTAGTAGTAGTAGTAGTAGTAGTAGCAGCAGCAGCAGCAGCAGTAGTAGTAGTAGTAAGTAGTAGTAGTAGTAGCAGCAGCAGCAGCAGCAGTAGTAGTAGTAGTAGTAGTAGTAGTAGTAGTAGTAGTAGTAGTAGTAGTAGTAGTAGTAGTAGTAGTAGTAGTAGTAGTAGTAGTAGCAGCAGCAGCAGTAGTAGTAGTAGTAGTAGTAGTAGCAGCAGTAGTAGTAGTAGCAGTAGTAGTAGTAGTAGTAGTAGTAGTAGTAGTAGTAGTAGTAGTAGTAGTAGTAGTAGCTAGTAGTAGTAGTAGTAGTAGTAGTAGTAGTAGTAGTAGTAGTAGTAGTAGTAGCAGTAGTAGTAGTAGTAGTAGTAGTAGTAGTAGTAGTAGTAGTAGTAGTAGTAGTAGTAGTAGTAGTAGTAGTAGTAGTAGTAGTAGTAGTAGTAGCAGTAGTAGTAGTAGTAGTAGCAGTAGCAGCAGTAGTAGTAGTAGTAGTAGCAGTAGTAGTAGTAGTAGTAGTAGTAGTAGTAGTAGTAGTAGTAGTAGTAGTAGCAGCAGCAGCAGCAGTAGTAGTAGTAGTAGTAGTAAGTAGTAGTAGTAGTAGTAGTAGTAGTAGTAGTAGCAGTAGTAGCAGCAGTAGTTAGTAGTAGTAGTAGTAGTAGTAGTAGTAGCAGTAGTAGTAGTAGTAGTAGTAGTAGTAGTAGTAGTAGTAGTAGTAGTAGCAGCAGCAGCAGTAGTAGTAGTAGTAGCAGTAGTAGTAGTAGTAGTAGTAGTAGTAGTAGTAGTAGTAGTAGTAGTAGTAGTAGTAGTAGTAGTAGTAGTAGTAGCAGTAGTAGCAGCAGCAGCAGCAGCAGTAGCAGTAGTAGTAGTAGTAGTAGTAGTAGTAGTAGTAGTAGCAGCAGTAGTAGTAGTAGTAGTAGTAGTAGTAGCAGTAGTAATAGTAGTAGTAGTAGCAGCAGCAGCAGCAGTAGTAGTAGTAGTAGTAGTAGTAGTAGTAGTAGTAGTAGTAGTAGTAGTAGCAGCAGTAGTAGCAGTAGTAGCAGTAGTAGTAGTAGTAGTAGTAGTAGTAGTAGTAGTAGTAGTAGTAGCAGCAGCAGTAGTAGTAGTAGTAGTAGTAGTAGCAGTAGTAGTAGTAGTAGTAGTAGCAGCAGCAGCAGCAGTAGTAGTAGTAGTAGTAGTAGTAGTAGTAGTAGTAGTAGTAGCAGCAGCAGCAGCAGTAGTAGTAGTAGTAGCAGTAGTAGTAGTAGTAGTAGTAGTAGTAGCAGCAGCAGTAGTAGTAGTAGTAGTAGTAGCAGTAGTAGTAGTAGTAGTAGTAGTAGTAGTAGTAGTAGTAGTAGCAGCAGCAGTAGCAGCAGTAGTAGTAGTAGTAGTAGTAGTAGTAGTAGTAGCAGTAGTAGTAGTAGCAGCAGTAGTAGCAGCAGCAGTAGTAGTAGTAGTAGTAGTAGTAGTAGTAGTAGTAGTAGTAGTAGTAGTAGTAGTAGTAGTAGTAGTAGTAGTAGTAGTAGTAGTAGTAGCAGTAGTAGTAGTAGTAGTAGTAGCAGTAGTAGTAGTAGTAGTAGTAGTAGTAGTAGTAGCAGTAGTAGCAGTAGTAGTAGTAGTAGTAGTAGCAGTAGTAGTAGTAGTAGTAGTAGTAGTAGTAGTAGTAGTAGTAGTAGTAGTAGTAGTAGTAGTAGTAGTAGTAGTAGTAGTAGTAGTAGTAGTAGTAGTAGTGTATTAATCCTGGTCTAGTCCTTGTCAATACCTTGTTTAATATTACTTTTAGTCCTGGTCTAGTCCTTGTTCATACTACATTCTTTAGTCCTGGTTTAGTTCTGGTTTGGTCCTGGTTTGGTCCTGTTTACTCCTCATTTAATCTGTAGTCTGGTTCAGTTCTGTTCAGTCCTGGTTTACTCCTCATTTAATCCTGCTTTAGTCCTGGTTCAGTCTGGTTCAGTCCTGGTTCAGTCCTGGTTTAGTCCTGGTTTAGTCCTTGTTTAGTCCTTGTTTACTCCTCATTTGCTTTTCATTTAATACTTGCTTTAGTCCTAATTCCATTTTGGTTTAGTCCTAATTCAGTCTTGGTTCAGTATTTGTTTAGTCCAGGTTAACTTCTTGTTTACTCCTCATTTAATCCCACTTTAGTACTGCTTTAGTCCTGGTCTAGTCTTGCTTTATACAATTCTCCTTTAGTCCTGGTTTAGTCTTGGTTTAGTCCAGGTTTAGTCCTTGTTTACTCCATATATAATCCTGCTTTAGACCTGATTTAGTCCTGGTTCAGTCCTAGTTTAGTCCTGGTTCAGTCCTGGTTTAGTCCTTGTTTACTTCTCATATAATCCTGCTTTAGTCTTGCTTTAGTCCTGGTTCAGTCTTGGTTAAGTCCTGGTTTAGTCCTTGTTTACTTCTCATATAATCCTGCTTTAGTCTTGCTTTAGTCCTGGTTCAGTCTTGGTTAAGTCCTGGTTTAGTCATTGTTTACTCCTCCAATAATCCTGGTTTTGTCCTGCTTCAGTCCTGGTTTAGTGCTTGTTTACTCCTTATATAATCCTGCTTTAGTCCTGCTTTAGTCCTGAATCGGTTTTGGTTTAGTCCTGGTTTAGTCCTTGTTTACTCCTCATATAAGGCTGCTTTAGACCTCATTCAGTCCTGGTTCAGTCCTCATATAATCCTTGCTGTAGTCCTGCTTTAGTCCTGGTTCAGTCCTAGTTTAGTCCTCATATAATCCTGCGTTAGTCCTGGTTTAGTCTTGGTTCAGTCCTGGTTCAGTCCTGGTTTAGTCCTTGTTTACTCCTCATATAATCCTGCTTTAGTCCTGGTTTTGTGGTCCAGTGTAATAGCAGGTGCTTGCGGTGGCTCGGTCTAATTCCTAGAGCCTTGTTCACTCTCTTTTGCTTTCTTTAGTAAACTCCAGTATTTACCCTCCTCCCTCATGACACATTATTGGTGTTTACTGTGGTTCTCAACATGTGGGCCACACCCCTCCTCTGTGGTACACTGCGGAACATTTTAAAGCTAAATATGGCAGCAATTAACAGTTATGATTGTGGACAGATGCACGGGTGGTTTTTGTATGTTGTGTACATAAAAAGACCCCAAATTTAAAGGTAAAAAGTCAAAGTGCCGCATAATGTTTAGTCTCGGTTTAGTTCTTGCTTAGTCGCTGCTGGTTTAGACCTTGTTTAGTCTTGGTTTAGTTCTGGTTTAGTTCGTGTAAACCCTGGTTCAGTGGTGTAGTCCTGATCTAATCCAGATTTAGTTTAGTTCTAGTCCTGATCTGGTTTTGGTTTAGTTTTAGGTTAGCCCCGGTTTAGTCCTGGTTCAGTTCTGGTCTAGTAGAGGGCCGGTTCATTTCTGGTCTAGTCCTGGTTTAGATCAGCAGTAGTAGTAGCAGAAGTAGTAACAGCAGAAGCAGTAGTGACAGTTTTACAGTCCTGAGTTGAGAGTTTGCACATGAGACCTTTTACACAGAGCCATAAAACTGTCACTGTTCACACTACAGATGCTCTGCTCAGGTACACTGTTCATCTCTGTATTTCTCCCTCATGAGCTCACTACAGACGCTCCTCTGCTCAGGTACACTGTTTATCTCTGAATAAAATATACACACTTTTTACACACTCCTCATCAAAATGATTTGCACAAAAACTTCAACTAGAAAGTTAAAAACAAAACAAAACTGCATGTGGTTGACCTCTCCATGTGGGACTGAACTTACTGGACCCTTTTCCTCGACCATGTGGTGTCCCTCATTTCATAAAGTCACAGGGACTGCAGTCTGAGCAGACTTGCCTCAGCCCAGACGCTTCCTCCAGCTCAAAGTGTTCCCAGGCCAGCCCAGAGACATAGTCCCTCCAACATGTCCTGAGTCTTCTCAAACTCATGGCTCTATTCACACTTACGTCACAAACCAAGAAAATGTTTGGAAAGATGCGATGACAACTTCCAGTTACCGACACTGGGCTCACCGACCGACTATGATCAAATCCACTGGAGTAAAGGTCATGAGCAGTAAAATGAAGACTGCATATGTATGTGTTGTTCGGAATCATCTTGAATTTGGTCCCTCATCTCTTCTAATCACATGTACCCAGTGCACTCAGAGTTGTGTGTCAGTGTGGAAATGATGAAAACTGAGGTATGGTTGTAATTGTTGATTATGCAAACATAACGGAACACTACAATGACACAGAGATGAAGATGGGAAGTTGTAATCGCATCTTTTTGCGTCCTGTCCTGGGCGTCCGGGTTTCTTTTATTAAGTGATGGAAATGTCCGGGCTTTCATTTCCTTTCATTGGGCCATTAAACCGAGCATCTCTCCTAGCTCTCTGTGCACTCAGAAGGAGCGAGCAGACACAAACAGTCGGTCAGCCTTCAAACATGCGGAAGAGCAAATGTGCACTTAACAATGACTTGGACAAGAAATTCTGCGTTTTCTGTCCCGGTCGGAACAAGTCAGAGGCCATGTGCACAGTTAACGAGGTGAGACCAGCTCAATGTCGAGGTCCCACCCTGCCACCCCCAGTAAGGTGTCCGGGTTTTCACAAACGGAAATATGGTCACCCTAGTGAATAGAGCCTATAGGTGAGAGGAGGAAAAAGGTGGCGCCCTCTCCAGGTGGGAGGAGAGTCTCTGTTTCAAGTGGAGGAGTTCAAGTATCTGATGTTCACTGTAGAGTAAAAGGAGCAGTGAAGCGCTTTAAATGTTTAAACAGCAGTGATGAAGTATACCTCAGTCTACACTTCACCTGTCACAAAGACTTCACCTGTCACAAAGACTTCACCTGTCAGAAACACTCTTTACCTCCTGAGTTTAACCTGCAAAAGTGAGGACCAGCTCTGGGTATGTCATCATCATCATCATCTTTATTCCGGACTCATGGTCCATTTAAAAAACAAACAAGGACAGTGACAATACAAAACAATAAACATTCATGTTTTTAAAAGAGTCATACCAGTGTCTCCACATGTTGGACTGATACCTTATTGCACTGAATCTCAAATTTGTGAGTGACATTATTATTTCATTGTCTGATTTGTTCAGTCTGCAAATAAAACTGTACATTAAAATTCTAAGTACAGCTTGCAAAGTGTTCACTCATGCACTAACAAACATCTCAGTCACACTCGTCCATTGTGGCCTCCTCAAAAGCACCGTAAAGCGTCATTGTAGACCACCTGCAGTCTTTGCAAACTGGCTTTTTTATAATTAGTCCAGAGGTGAGCTGTGTACAACGGTGTACAATATGATTTAAACAATAACAACTTTACATCCTTTGTACAAGAGCCAAACTTAATCATAAGAGTATTTGCCTGAGCATAGAGCATCCTACACTGTCTGTACATATCATCATCATCTATCATGTCCGCAGTGATGGGTCTTCTGAAGGGACGCAAAAGTGCACCTATAAAGAAAAACCTCACCTTCTTCTGTAGCACCCAGTTACCCAGTTTGCTGAAGACACTTGTGACTAATGTGATTATATGTGTCACTCTGGGGACTTCTGCAGAATCCGTCTGAGTTAACTTTCTCCAGAGAAGCTGTAATGTTCAGATCAATACTTGAAGCTGGATGTCTGCTGGTATTGCTCTATTTGTTTTGATTGGTTTGAGTGCTTAGTTTTGGTTTAATTCATATTTAATCCTGGTTTATTCCTGATTTTGACCTGGTTTAAACCCCATCTGTCACAGGACTGTCTGCACCTCAAGCTCACATATCAGGGAAGTGTTAACTACAGCTTCTTTCACCTCGTGTACACGTTTACACACATGTCAGACCCTCCCTCTGTGGGCCGCGCTCTCTTTAAAGATCAGATCTGAGCGTGTCTGAAGTCTCTGATTCACAGTTTGAGTCTGAGCTGAGGTCTTTACCAGCAGCAGAGACAGAGACTGAAGCCTGAGAGACAGTGTACTGTTTGTGAGTCAGATCCAGGTGGGACATTCCTCTTCGCTCTCTCATTTTACATGAAACTCACTTTGAAGTTCCAGTTAAAGTGCTTATGACAAGTTTGGATCATTCTGTAGTTTTGACTGAAATGTGTGATAATACCTGTTGTAAATATAAATTATACACCAATTTTACAATCTTACACCAATCAAGAACCAATTTGTGAAGAAAACAAGAAAAACATGCTGAAAATGACAGTGGAAGTTCTATTTTTATTGATGACTTTACATTAGGGAGAATTCTGTTCATAGGTTTGGTACAAGAAACACATTTCAACAGAAAGGTGTTTTCTTATATTTTTATGTGTCAAATAATAATCTTTATGTAGATTAGATGGCACATGATTGCTAGGTAACAGTTATGGATTTGCCTAGAAAAACTGAGAAATTGTTTAAACAGGGAATGAACAATTTTAGTCAAATCTTCAGTCTAAGTGTGTAATAGTCAAAGGACACGTTTTGTAAAAAAATAAATAAATAAATTTTAAAAAAGTCTAAAAAGTTACATACTTGGGCTTTAATAGAATAGAATAGAATGCCTTTTTTTGTCACTATACACATGCACAAAGACATTAAAAGCATCTCACCCTCCAGAGCAGACATGCACGTGTGAAAAAAAGAAAAAAGAAGAACAAAAGAAAAAAAAATATAAATAAATAAAAACTCGTGCAAGACCCTCGTGCAAGATATGGCCCTGTATTCAATATTGCACTCAGTCAAGATAGAAATTATAATAATAATGCATCAGCTTTATACAGCACTTCTGTGGACACTCAAAGACACTTTACAGAGCATTATTCATTCCTCCACACCCAGTGATGGTAAACTACTACTGTAGCAACAGCTGCCCTGGGGCAGACTGACTGAAGTGAGGCTGCCAATCTGCACCATCAGCCCCTCTGACTGTCACCATCACTCACACACCTCTTTTAAACTAGGCAATGTTGGTGAAGTGTCTTGCCTAAGGACACAATGACAGTTTTTGCAACTGGCGCCCCCCTGTGGAAACTGTTTTTCCCTGTGGTCTTCCATCCAAGTACTAACCAGGCCCGGACTTGTTTAGCTTTTGACACCTGATGAGCTCAGGCTATGACAAGCCGGTATGGCCACATATTGCACTGTCTTTTATATTGCACTGTATTAAATATTGCACAACAGGTGGATGAAAGGAGATCAGGCGATGGAGGGATAGGAATGTAGAGTCGGTTAGTCAGAGCATGTGTCAAGATTTTTAAGATTTAACAACAAATATTGCATAGTTTGTTTGTTTGTTTGTTTGTTTTTTTAGTTTACAATTCTACTTCCTGGTTAAACATGGACAGCAGATGTGACATAGAGGTATTTCCATAACTGTTACACAGCAATGATAATGTTCACAAGGGCCAAACTGTGTGTAAATTGTACAATAGACAGGTTAGGCATGGTTAGACTAATGCAAATGAAAGACAACACAAAAATAATGCCTCCCTTGTTCGTAAACTGTCCTTGCATTGTGGACATTTCCGTGTTGAGGACATAGGTAGAGCACTACTTCCTCTATTTTTGTACTTTTCTTCTCAACTTTTTTCCATAAACTGTGACTTCGCTTGGTTTGGTACTATCCCACCAATCCAAAGCAGAAAAGAAAAACATGAAAACTGTTATATGTTGACAATAAAAGTACCAAAACATTTATTAAATTTAGTTTGACTGTGTATTTATTATTGTTTGGAGGTTACTCTAACGCAACATCTCACATGAAAACAATATGTAAATGTTATGCAAATGAAGCAGCTTATTTGTCTATAATGAAAAATGTTTACTGACTTTTAAACAGGAGGTATTTGACTTCTATGGGGTATTAAATTTTAACACTTGACATATTTAGATCATAGATATTTAGACCTTTTATTGCTCTGAAAATGCTATATTCACCAAAAAGCGCATTTGTAAGTGTTTTATTAGACTTTAGTTAACACTTTTTGGGAGCACGGGTAATGTAGGCTTGTGGGCGGAGCCTTGTACAGAATCTTACAGCTGACCATAAAGAAGTTTTGAATAGGGTCTTCAGACATATTTTTTGATAAGGGAACAACTTTATAATGTAGAAAGCGCAAAACAATTCATTTTATATTGTTTATTTATATTTTATTACACGTTTATGGCTTCTATATTATGCAAATGACCTTATTATCTTGAAGCCATGTCAGCAGGGCCGTAAACAGAGGGGGGACAAATGGGTCTGTTGTTCCGGGTCCCAGGGTTTTTGAGGCCTAGACCTGGATCCTCTTCCTTTATTTATTTATTTATTTATTTATTTATTTATTTAAACAAGGACAGAGCATGGAAAACATTAAACTCAGAGTGAAAAGATGCTCTGTGCCAGATTTAACTACAAGCTGCTTTCCATCTGTTGTCATTGGGCAGGTACAAAATAAGTTAAAGAAACTATTTACACACTAAGGTAATTATTTGCTTCATCAGTAACAGTGTCTCCTTAAAATAACCACTATCCAGTTCATCATTAAAACAATCAAAAATAATTCATTCTAATTTCTATAAATACCAGATTTCAAATTCATCATTAGCTTCTAAAAAAATCATTGTCATCAATCTCCTCTAGACTGTACATTTACCAAAGTTATCAGTATTAGGGGTGTAACAAGATCCAAGTCTCATCGTCACGGTATAAACCTCATGGTACGATATTTGTTGCGATATTGTGGGAAAGCTCACGATATGGCAGGGAGGCTCACGATTAGGGATGTAACAATATCCAAATCTTTCTGTGCGAAATTTTCACCATATACATCTCATGGTACGATGATTATTGCGATATTTTGTGGAGGCTAATGTGCTACTTTTTCCTCTTAAAATGCCTTGACAAGAATTAACCCAAAGAACTAAGACTTAAAAGTGTTAGAACTGTTATTTCTTCTTTTAGTCTTCACTGAAATGGAGCAAAGGATCATGGTCTATGTAGTTCCCTCTGTCTTTTTCTTTAGCTATTGCTGCACCATAACTCTTCATTTAAGCAAAGACACATGTAATTCGATATATTGTGATGGTCCACGATATTATTGTGAGAACTTTGACGATACAATAGCACAATATTTCGGTTATTGTTACATCCCTCATCAGTATTATCCTCGAAAGTACAATTCGTCAGCAACATGAAAATCAAGACAAATGTCGTAAGTCAAACACAATCATTTTACGTCTACACAACACATCTGTAAAACAATCAGTCAAAACGTTTAACTGTTTGAAGAAACCTAATGTTGCCTGCTGCTCAGAAGACATTGTTTTAACCCATGAGAGCAAGTGTGGTAGTTAGTACAAGTTTTAAGTTTAGCTAAAAGCGTGTTCCAGTTTATTTATTTTTTTTTTTTTTTTATTTATAAATTTATATTAGAGGAGGGCCCATGTGATGCTTCTTGCCCCGGGCCCCCAAATTCCTGTCGACGGACCTGCTTGTTACATCGTTACCCCCTCAAAAACAGATCTGGAATTGTGTTTTGTTTCATTCACACATATTTAAGTAACGCTTTATTAGTTTCTCTACATCTCCAAAGTTCAAAATGCTCTGTCCCACCTTGTGATGTCGTGAAATGGTAGTTTTGTATTTAAGAGCTACTTTTTTTAAATCGTTTATCGGTAGAAATTGGACAATTCCAGGGCTGAAAATATCCAAATGATTTTAGTGAAAGTGTGTGGAGTTTAAAAACACAGTGTATTACCACATGACATCACGAGGTGGAACAGAGTGTTTACTTAAAATTTTAAATGAGGTAGAATTCCTTGTTTTCTGAGTAACGTCGTTTTCATAACAAACCCCTATTGTCCCGTCTTCTTTTACCTGTCCGTATCCGCCTCACCTGAGCTCCGTGCGCGTCCCTCGTGCGTGCACACCTGTGTACGTCACCGTGTGTGTGTTTGAGTGTGTGTTTGTGTGCGAGGGGGCGGGGCCAGCACGGGGGAGCGCGTGTAGAGGCTCGAGCGCTGGATGCCCTCAGTCTCACGAGAGAGGCTTGGACTGGCACAGCGTAACTCCGCGCGTCACTTTCCTGCACAGACGCGAGACACATTTTGGATTTTAACTTTTGTGGATTATTTTTGAAGAAAGAGAATTGAAATTACAAACTTTTGGAGCGGGAAGAGAGAGTTTTACCGGATTTGCTCGGAATATGATTTGAAGCAAGGAGAGGGCTGCTGCTGCTCCGAAACAGGTGATTTATTTGGATTTAAAAACATTGCGCGAAAGACCTGGTTTAGTTCTGGTTTAGTCCCGGTTTCATTTTTCCAGAGTTAGACCCCATTCATAATTTAGTCCTGGTTTAGACCCGAATTCATTGCTGATTTAACCCTGGTTTAGTCCGGTTTTACATCGGGTTTATTCCCTCTTCAGTCCCGGTTTAGACCTGGTTCCATCCTTGTTTATAACTCTTTTAGTCCTGGTTTAGTTCTGGTTTAGTCTTGGTTTAGACCTGGTTCTATCCTTGTTTATAAATGTTTTAGTCCGGGTTTAGTCCTGGTTTAGTCCTGGTTTAGTTCTGGTTTAGTCCTGGTTCTGTGCTTGTTTATAACTGTTTTAGTCCCGGTTTAGACCTGGTTCCATCCTTGTTTATAACTGTTTAGTCCTGTTTTAGTTCTGGTTTAGTCCTGTTTAAGTCCTGTTTTAGTCCTGGTTTAGTTCTGGTTTAGTCCTGTTTAAGTCCTGTTTTAGTCCTGGTTTAGTTCTGGTTTAGACCTGGTTCCATCCTTGTTTATAAATGTTTTAGTCCGGGTTTAGACCTGGTTTAGTCCTGTTTTAGTTCTGGTTTAGTCCTGGTTTGTTCTAACTCTGATCATCTCTTGGTTTATTACGTTTTTGTTTTTGTTTTTTTGTTTTTATGCGCAAGTTTTTTGCGCATTGAATCAAAAATTTAGTCTTTTATTTTTATTCGAACTTTATTATCCAAATTAGTTAAATGTTTAGTTTAGTTTTATTTGAACTCCTTTTTTTTTTTTTTTTTTTTTTTTCTTGCATTTTTGTTGTAAATCTTGCGTTCTTATCACTGTCCCGTATTGCGCACCCGTATCTCCACCGTAGCTCCGGTTTAGTCAGTGTTTTGACTCGCGTATAGTCCGGATTCAGGTTCAGTCCTGGTTCAGTCCTGGTTTAGTCCCGGTTTAGTCCCGGTTTAGTCCTTGTCCCTCTTCAGACCTGCAGGTTCATGTTGATCCAAGTCTAATCCCAGCTCTTTTAAATCCTCTCACTTTTCTTTGCTGCGTAAAAGTGCGTCTCTCCTCTCCTCTTCTCTCTCTTTCTCTCCTCTTACTTTTGTCGTATTTATTTCTTTTTTTCTCCTTTTCCCCCTCCTCACTCTATCTCTCCATCGCTTTCTCTTCTTCCCTCATCTCTCTCACCCTCCCACCCTCCCTCCCTCCTCTGCCCCTCTCCTCTCTCTCTCGTACTCTATCTCTCCTTCCTATCATCTTTCTTTCCTAACTCTCCCTCCGTTGTTTCACTCTCTTATTTATTTATCTATCCCTTCTCCTCTGCCTCCTTCGTTCTCTTCTTACTCTCTTTCTCCTCTTCCTCTCTATCACTCTCTCCTCTTACCCACTCATTTCTCTCTCTCTCTCCTCTTTTCTCTCCTCTGCTCCTCTCTATCACTCTTTTTTGGCTTCTCCATCCCTCTCTCTCCTTCCTTCCCTTTTTCTCTTTCTCTCCTCTTTCTATCGCTTTCTCTCTCCTTTCTCTCATCTACCCTCTCACTCGTTCTCCTTCTCTTTCTCTCTCCTCCTTTTTCTCCCTCTCTCCTTTCTCGCCCCCCTTACCCTACTCTGAATCAATCACTCATTCATTCTTTCTTTCTTTCTCACTCTCCTCTACCTCTTCTCTCCTTCTTGCCTCTTCTCTTTACTCACCCCTCTCTTCTCCTCTTCTCTCTCTCTCTCTCTCCCTTCCCCTGCACTCTCTCCCCTCCTCTCTTTCTTTCTCTCTCCTCTCTCTCTCTGCCTCCTTTCCTCCCTCTCTCCTCTTTTCTCTCCTCTCTTTCTTCCTCCCTCTGCTCTTCCTCCTCTCTCTCTCTCCTCTCCTCTCTTTTCTCTCCATTCCCCTGCCCCCTCTCCTCTCTTCCCCCTCTTCTCTCTCCCTCTCTCTCTTTGCTCCCTCTCCTCTTCCTCTCTCTCTCCCCACCTCTGCCCTCTCTCCTCTCTCTCTCCTTCCTTCTGCCCCCTCTCCTCTTTTTCTCTCCCTCCCTCTGCCCCCTCTCTTCTCCTATTTTCTCTCCCTCTCTCCCTTCCCCTGCACTCTCTCCTCTCCTCTCTTTCTTTCTCTTTCCCTCCCTCTGCCCCTCTCCTCTCTCTCCCCCTCTCTCTGCCTCCTTTCCTCCCTCTCTCCTCTTTTCTCTCCTCTCTTTCTTTCTCTCCCTCGCTCTCTCTCCTCTTCCTCTCTCTCCCCATCTCTGCCCTCTCTCCTCTCTTCTCTCCTTCCCTCTGCCCCCTCTCCTCTTCTCTCTATTCTCTTCTCTCCTCTCTTTCTCTCCCTTCCTCTGCCTCTCTCCTCTCTTTCTCTCTCTCCCTCTCCCTTTCTTTCTTTCTTTCTCTTTCTCTTCCTCTCCCCTTTCTTTCTTTCTCTTTCTCTCTCTCCCTCTCCCCTCTCCCTCTTTCTTTCTTTCTCTCTCCCTTTCTCTCCTCTTTCTCTCTCCTTCTCTCTCTCCTCTTTCTCTCCCTCCCTCTCCTCTCTCCTCCCCTTTCTTTTCTCTTCCCTCTCTCCCTCCCTCTCTCCTCTCTTTCTCTCTCCCTCTCTCCTCTCTTTCTCTCTTCCCTCTCTCCCCTCTCTCTCCTCTGTCCTCTCTCCTCCCTCTCCCTCTCCTCTCTCTTTCTCTCTTTCCTCTCTCCCTCCTCTCTCTCCTCTCTCCTCTCTCCCTCTCTCTCTCTCTCTCTCCTCTCCTCTCTCTCCTCTCCTCTCTCTCTCTCCCTCTCTCTCCCTCCCTCTCTCTCTCCTCTCTCTCTCTCTCTCTCTTCCCTCTCTCTCCTCTCTCCTCTCTCCTCTCTCCTCTCTCTCCTCTCTCTCTCTCTCTCTCTCTCTCTCTCCCTCTCTCTCTCCTCTCTTCTCTCTCTTCTCTCTCCCTCTCTCTCCTCTCTCCTCTCCCTCCTCTCCTCTCTCTCTCCTCTCTCTTCCCTCTCTCCCTCCCTCTCCTCTCCCTCTCTCTCTTTCTCTCTCTCCCTCTCTCCTCTCCTCTCTCTCTCCTCTCTCTCTCTCTCTCTCTCTTTCTCTCTTCTCTCTCTCTCCTCTCTCTCCCCTCTCTCCCTCTCTCCTCTCCTCTCTTTCTCTCTCTTTCTCTCTTCCCTCTCTCTCTCCCTCTCCTCTCCTCTCTCCTCTCTTTCTCTCTTTCTCTCTTCCCTCTCTCCTCTCCCTCTCCTCTCCTCTCTCTCCTCTCTTTCTCTCTTTCTCTCTTCCCTCTCTCCCTCCCTCTGTGCGCGTGTGTTTCTGACTCACTTTCCCGCTCCTCGTCTCTCCTGTGTCGCGTGCTTTTGTCTCGCGCTCGCAGTCGGACCCTCGCGCTCGGCTTCATTGTGCTCGCGCAGGTGCCTCGCGCTCCGGGAGCATTACTCACGCGCTACGTCGCTCTCAAAAACAACCGCGCTGAAGTTATGAATTTCACGCTTAAATACACTCTCAACTTTTGCCTTCCGAGTGTTAAGTTAAAGGTGCACTGCGTAACTTTTCTGGTACTGGTGTTTTTCAGATAACACTGCAGTATGCCAGGAAATAGTTGTTACTGAACCTGCTAACCTGCTATACATGACAACAGAATAGCATGTACAACGCTGTCATGTCAACACAACAATCTCCAGAAAGACGCAAAGTTGTGGGTCAGATCTGTGGAGAGGCAATCCCACTCACACTGCCTGTTTTGCTTGGTATTTTTGAGCAGTAAAAAAACACATTTCATTTTACAAACACAGGATACGCATAATGCCATGTCGCGAAACAATAGTGCAATCACATCTCCATGGAGACAAGCAGGTGGCCAACTCCACTTCCTGAAAAATGACACAGTATACAGTAAAACCATTAAGAATGTACTGTAGCGTCTCGCTCAATGGAGTAAATCAAAGAGAGCTAGTTCATGAGATGATGTTTTATTAACTTAATTGACAGCCAAAAATACCACAGAAATAGTCATGTTGTGCCAGTGGCGGAGTTAGCAATTTGGGGGACCCCAGGCGAACTTGAGTGTGGGGCCCGAACTTGAGTGTGGGGGATTTTATTTTTTTATATTTATTGTCTGTTTGTTTGTTTGTTTGTTTTTTTTTTGTTTTGTTTTTTATCCATATTGTTCATGAGACACGTGCATCTTTATTTGAATTAGGGTGGATTAGAAACTTGTCTTATTAGTTAGGAAGCCTACTAGATAAACAAAGCTGAAAGTAGTTTTATTTTTTTGCTAGTATAATTGCATTTTTGTTTACATCCATTACATATGCTGACTATGCTGTGATTATGTACAAATCAGGGTCAAGCTGACTAGTCCATTCTAACATGAAATGAGGGAAAGCATTGACAGTTAAAGTAGATTTGACAATCAGATACTATTTTGGTGGTGTTTTCTTGGTGGTGTTTAAAAGTAAACTTCTCTCGTTTAATGTCATACTGAGAGAAAATCTAATTGCTGTGAGTCCTCGCCTATTAGTGGCACTGAGGGCAATTGGTTAGGGGCCCCTCCAGGTTTGGGGGCCCAAAGCAGCCATCTACTGTTGCCTAATAGTAGCACCGCCTCTGTGTAGTGCATAAAATAACAGTGCGTTTATAACATATTTTATACTTTATCATGACACAAACATTTCACAGGAATAAGGTGACTTTTTAACATTGACATTACTGCAGGCTGCTGTAGTACTTTAAAGGTACACTAGAACTTTTCTGGTGGACTGTCTGTCATTACATAAGCTTTGTCTGGAATGTTCCACAGTATGGCTTTATACTAGCATTTATTGTGTTGCATTAAATATCTTGGCCTTGTAGCATCACCTGTTTGTTTGCATAAAAATAGATTAGAGTTAGAGTTTAATGCCATACTGTGGGATAGGGGTGTGCAACAATATTGAAATATCAATATATTGTATTGTTTCATTTGATTTTACAGTATCAATATCGTGGGCTGCTGTATATATCGATATATCACCAAGAGTAATTTTTGGTATGTTTTACTAAATTGTTTTATGTAAAAGCTATGAAAGTGTTGATATTTTCATAGTTTTGATGAGTAAAATTGGTATTTTTCTTATCAACTTTTCACAATATAGCTGACATACTGTGGGACATTCTGGACAATGCAATAACATCTCCACTGAGACAAGAAGTGCACCTTTAAAACTTGATTTTAAATAAAAACATCAACTTCCTGACAGAAACATCCAGACACTCAAATGAAACAAAGATCTTAGAAGTGACTCAGTATATAAATGTTACATTTTACATCTCTCCATCCTGTTTGCTCCAGCTTTCCCTGCAGTCCTTGAATGTAGCGCTCTGATTCAGCCCTGTGTTATCTGTGGAATTCAGCCTCTTTTGGCACCAATCGCAGGGCCTCCTCTGCACCTGCCTCTGCACCTGTCACTGTCACTCCTCTGCATCATTTTCACATCATTCTTCACCCCTGACAATAGTCATTTTTGGTCATGACTAATAAGTAGGATAAGTGTTAATGGGCCCACATTACACTGTTTTCTGATTCATGTTATAATGTAGTTTCCTGCTAAACTAGCTGAAAACTACCACTTCATGACATCACAAGAGCATTTTGAGCTTGAGAGATGTAAACAGACTAATAATAAAGGTTTACTCAAACATGGGTGAATGAAACAAACACAACTTCTAACATGGCTTAAAACTCCAAAGAGTCTATTTTGCATAATATAGGACATGTAAAGCAAGTTTTGATTTTAAATTTCATAAACTTGATCTATATCTATGCCCACAAATATCAATTGAACAAATCAAATATAGGTTTTACTGAGAAGAATTTTAAAGCTGATTTAATCTTAATTACAAAAACACTGGACGTGATGGACAAGCTGTTTGTGTTCTAGTTTGTTCCAGTCAGAATTCTGGACATTCTGAGCTTTGACCCTGCAAGAAATAAACAGCAGAAAGAAATACTTTTGTAGTTAGTTTGTATCTATAATGACTCAGAGAAGTTATTCATATGATTCTCTACAGCTCAAATATGATCACAGAACAGGGAAAAAAAAAATGTTACCCACTAGTTCTGAGAAAAAGTAACTATTTTTGTTACTGTAAAAGCACAGGCTACATTTCCTTTAAAGTGCATATTGTCTCATTTTGACTTCATTTGGTGTGATAATACCTCTTTACCATACCAGTGTAAAATATAAATATAGTTTTACACCAGTCACATAGCAGTTTGTGAAGAATAGTTGAAAAATGTGTTCAAAAATTCAGGAAGTAGAGAGTTCTATTTTAGAGATTGAGAATTCTGTCAAAAAACTCTGCACAATTTACACTTCAATTTACATTTCTGATACTTTAAACATGTTTCCAACAAAATAAAGCTGCTTTTTTGGATTTTTATTTGCCAAATAATGTTTTCTGTGCACATTAGAGGAGACTGGTTCAAGTGTAGAAAATGGTTGCTACCTAGCGTGATGTTATGATTTCCAACCAGGAAGTTACATTAGAAACTTAAAGAAATTACCAAACCCTTAAATGAACCCTTAAATGTAATGATCTCAATTGTGTTTTAGTAAAATTAGAAGAACCTGTCATAGGCGCTTTAAAAATGTTTCACCATAATTCCTTCACCATATGTGTTAGCTTACTCAGAGTTAGCACTGTGCCGCTAATACAATTTGTATTTATTTAACTACAAGTACTGCTTTATTCAAATATTCTGTAATCAAATAAACATGTAATCAAGGTTCACTTTTCTTCAAATAGACGGTCACCTGTTCCCTATGACAGAGATAAACTGATTTGTTATGTTCCAGAGTGTGGCATTACTATGAATAAGATAAATATGCTTATACCGAGCAGTCACGGTTTGTTTGCGTTTCAAACCACATCTGTTGAAATCATGCAAAATCAAATGCAAATGTGTGTTTATCATGGTCTGGTGTCACATGACTGCAACCTCCATGTTTATAAGAGTAACAGTATCACGAGTAGTAATAGTGATTGCATAAGTAGTAGTAGGGTAGTATTAGTAGTAAACGTAGCAGGAGTAGTATTTGCAGTAGCAGTAGAATCAGCAGTTGTTGTTACAGTAGTAGTAGTAGTAGTATTTGCAGTAGTAGTTGTAGTAGCAGTAGACTCAGCAGATGTTGTTACAGTAGTAGTAGTAGCAGCAGTAATAGTAGTAGTAGTAGTAGTTGTAGTAGTAATAGTAATAGCAGTAGAATCAACAGATGTTGTGATGTTGTTACAGTAGTAGTAGTAGCAGCAGTAATAGTAGTAGTAGTAGTAGTTGTAGTAGTAATAGTAATAGCAGTAGAATCAACAGATGTTGTGATGTTGTTACAGTAGTAGTAGTCTTAGTAGTAGTAAGGCAAGGCAAGGCAAGTTTATTTGTATAGCACAATTCGTACACAAAGTAATTCAAAGTGCTTTACAGAATAAGAAATACATTAAAATCATAATAAAAACAAATCAAAACATAAATAATCATGAAGATTAAAATTAAAAAAGAGAGACATAAATTGGAGAGAAGAGTGCGGAATGAAAACCTTTCAGTTATATGCACAGTTAAACAGAAATGTTTTGAGTAGTAGTAGTAGTAGTTGTAGCATAGCAGTAGAATCAGCAGATGTTGTGATGTTACAGTAGTAGTAGTAGTAGTAGTAGTAGTAGTAGTAGTAGTAGTAGTAGTAATAGTAGTAGTAGTAGTAGTAGTAGTAGTAGTAGTAGTAGTAGTAGTAGTATTTGCAGTAGCAGTTGTAGTAGCAGTAGAATCAGCTGTTGTTGTTACAGTAGTAGTAGTAGTAGTAGTAGTAGCAGAAGTAGAGTAGTAGTAGTAGTAGTAGTAGTAGCAGAAGTAGAAGTAGTAGTAGTAGTAGTAGTAGTAATAGTAGTAGTAGTAGTAGTAGTAATAGTAGTAGTAGTAGTAGTAGTAGTAGTAGTAGTAGTATTTGCAGTAGCAGTTGTAGTAGCAGTAGAATCAGCTGTTGTTGTTACAGTAGTAGTAGTAGTAGAAGTAGTAGTAGCAGAAGAAGAAGTAGTAGTAGTAGTAGTAGTAGCAGAAGTAGAAGTAGTGGTAGTAGTAGAAGTAGAAGTACTACTAGTAGTAGTAGTAGTAGTAGTAGCAGAAGTAGAAGTAGTAGTAGTAGTAGAAGTAGTAGTAGTAGTAGAAGTAGTAGTAGTAGTAGTAGTAGTAAGTAGTAGTAGTAGTAGTAGTAGTAGTAGTAGAAGTAGAAGTAGTAGTAGTAGTAGTAGTAGTAGTAGTAGAAGTAGTAGTAGTAGTAGTAGTAATAGTAATAGCAGTAGAATCAACAGATGTTGTGATGTTACAGTAGTAGTAGTGGTAGTAGTAGTAGTAGTAGTAGTAGTCTTAGTAGTAGTAGTAGTAGCATAACAGTAGAATCAGCAGATGTTATTACAGTTGAAGTAGTAGTAGAAGTAGTAGTAGTAGTATTTGCAGTAGTAGTTGTAGTAGCAGTAGAATCAGCAGTTGTTGTTACAGTAGTAGTAGCAGTAGTAGTAGTAGTAGTAGTAGTAGTAGTAGAAGTAGAAGTGTTGTTTGAGGTGGTATCTGCAGTAGCAGCAGCAGCAGTTGTAGTAGTAGTAGTAGTAGTATTTGTAGTGGTAGCTTTAGTATCATTAAAATCAGTAGATGTTACAGTGGCAGCAGTAGGAGTAGCATTTGCTGTAGTAGTTGTAGTAGCAGTAGAATTAGCAGATGATATTACAGTAGTAGTAGTAAGTAGCAAGTAATTGTAGTAGCATCACTGGTTCAAGATATTATTTGAAGTAGTAATAGTACAAGTAGCAGTTGTGATGGCAAGAGAAGGAAGACCCGGTGTAGTCCTGGTTCGATACTGGTTTAGTCCCAGTTTGTTCCCTGGTTTAGTCCCTGGTGTCGTCCCAGTTTAGTCGTGGTTTAGTCCTGGTTTGGTCTGTGGTTACATTTCCTCTGTCCAGTCATGTGCAGATCCATCATCAGAGTTACTCAGCTCGCTCACTGAAAGGGAGAGTGACCAGAGGAATGCATGAGTGTGCGCCATGGTAACGCACTGTCTCATGAAATCCGTCCACTGGGAAAACACACATCATGGCATTAAACTCAACTATTTCCATGGAGACAAGCGGGCGGCACCAGCAGGCCAGATCTGCGGAGAGGCGCTTCGAGATTTACTTAGTCACATCTGTAAAGTTGAAATTACCTCAAGACGTCCGAGTTTCTTGAGTACATGCGCTCAGGATAAAAAATGTCAACTAGTAAACTGTTTTTTTATGGACTTTATTCCGGAAACACACCAAGACAAGAGAAGAACTTTTTAATCCATCATGTTACTATCGTTGCTTTTATTTTAAGTTTGGTTTTAGCAGAGTCTGTTCACGTGATTTACAAACTTTTCACCAAAAGCACCCAAACTTCTTTACAGACAACGGAGCTGTACTTCCAGGCCATGTTTTTACTGTATTTTTTTCTTTATGTTTTTCACTTTTTAACAGAAAAATAAAATAAAGTAAAAACAGTAACTGGACTTAAGTATTTCTCCGTGGCAAATTAAGAAACGTTTTTACAGACATGGTCGCATGAGACTAGAAATACCTGAGTCGGCAGAATTACAGGAGATAAAATTTGGTGGAATTTTTACGAACATTTTTACAGACAAGACCGACTTGCACGGGACTAGAAACACAGATGGCGTTCATAATTATTACAATTTAACGGGAAACCCCGGGTAAAACTAATCCAGTGTGAATAGGTGTTGAGAATGCATGCTTTTCAAGGTAAACACACCTGTAATCGGATATGCGCAAGATACGATTAATGCCATAGTGTGGAACATTCCAGGCAAGGCAAGACCCTGAAACAGAAGTTACACAGTGCTCTTTTAAACAAACTTAAAAATGTGATGAATGAGTTGATTTAAAAGTAAAATATCTTTACAGTAATTCACATTTTTAACCCTCGTGCACTCCTTTAAAAATAGTTACACCTGTGCTCCTTCATGACAAAAATGTACATTGAAAAAGAATATCACAATATTTTTATGCAGTACAGATTTTTTCCAACTTTTTTATATCAGTGTCTTCATTTACTTCTGCTCTCATCATACATACCAATAATATATAATATTTTGAAATTTTAACCCTTTAAATGACATTTTTGTCAGCAAAAGGCTCAAAATTAAAGAAATTGATTATTTCTATTTTCAAATCATTTTAATTTGTTTATGTTGTGTTGTATGTAGTGCCAATACTGATTTTTACATTCTTTTAGTTTTTGCACAAACTCAAATAATTACACCTGTGCTCCTTTATGACAAAAATCGAAAAACAATACCACAATATTTTTTAGTACAGATTTGTGTTCAACTTGTGTTTTTATATCATTGTCTTCATTTACTTCTGCTCTAATCAAACAAACCAAATACAAATGTCTTTCTATTGATATAACCTTGCAATGGAAGATACACAGTAAAAAGAAAAATATCAAAAAATTAAAAGAGACACTAAAACTAAACATTTTGAAGGAGTTTTCAACACCAAAGAATGAAAAATAAATGGAAGTCAATGGGACAAAAATGTACCGAAGGACCACGGGTGTTAGTATTTTCATTATAGACTGTTTAATTAATGTGATCTTGAAATAAAACACAGAAATTAAAATTACATCACAAAATACCCAAGCTGGCCAATTTTGGTGTTAAAAATGTACCTGGGGTGTTGGAGGGTTAAAGATCCTCCTCAAAAACAGACTTGAAGTGTTTTGTTTCATTCACACATGTCTGAGTAACTCTTTATTATTAGTCTGAGTACAATTCCAAAGCTGAAATTGCTCTGTTCCACCTTGTGATGTCATGACGTGATAGTTTTCAAGTTCATTTTACCTTTAGTTCAGTAGAGATTGGCAATTCCAGGACTGAAATGATCCAAATGATTCTAGTCAAGGTGTGTGGAGTTTAAAAACATACTGGAGCACTTCCTGTATTCCCACGTGACATCACAAGGTGGAACAGTGTTTTCTGTGTGAGAGAAGAACAATGTTTGTGATGAAGAAACAACAACATTATAACATAGATCATAAAATAGCGTAATATGGGCTCTTTAAGAAACCAACTCATAGGCCGATCGTTTTTTTTTTTTTTTTTTTTTTGACAGTGCAGTGAGTAGTTTAGCCACAGCTTAGTTTTGGCGGTGTGTTCGCTGCCCTCTGTCTTTTGTCAGTTCAGTTGGCGGTGCGTTCGCTGTCTGAGAATCAGTGAGTAAATCTGTGATCTCTGAAGAGTCTTTGTTTGGGGCCGTTGTGGCTCATTGGAGATAAGATCATTCACGCAGACTGAAGGGCCCCATTCATTTGCATAGTCCACACTCACAGCTGTTGATTCACACTCAGGTCTGGCAAGATAATATATTCTGAAGTGAACCGGGACTAAACCAGAACTGAACCAGGACTAAACTGGGCTACAATCAGGACATGTGTGAACTGTGAGGTCAGAAGTAGAACTAAACTTGTTTGGAAAGACGGACTAAACTAGGACTAAGCAGAACTAAAACGAGATCAAATGAAGTCTATATCGGGACTAAAAGAGGCTCTAACCAGGAACAAACCAGAACTTGACTAGGTTTAAACCGAACCAGAACTAAACCAGAACTGAACCAGGACTAAATGAGGCTCAAACCAGGACATGTGTGAACTGTGAGGTCAGAAATAGATCTAAACTTGGACCAAATCAAGTTTATATCAGGACTAAGCAAGGCTCTAACTGGGACTAAACCAGGACTTAACCGGATCTAAACCAGGACCAAGCCAGGACTAAATCAGGACTAAACCAGGACTAAGCTGAGACTAAATCAGGACTAAACCAGGACTAAGCCGAGACTCAATCAGAACTAAACCAGGACTAAGCTGAGACTAAATCAGGACTAAACCAGGACTAAACTGGGCTCAAACCAGGACATGTGTGAACTGTGAGCTAAGAAAAAGAACTAAACTCAGACCAAATCAAGTTTATATCAGGACTAAACGAGGCTCTAACCAGGACTAAACCAAAACTTAACCAGATCTAAACCAGGACCAAGCCAGGACTAAACCAGGACTTAACAAGGATCAAACTGGGCTCAAACCAGGACTGTGAGGTCGGAAATAGAACTAAACTTGGACCAAATCAAGTTTATATCAGGACTAAACAAGGCTCTGACTGGGACTAAACCAGGACTTAACCAGATCTAAACCAGGACCAAGCCAGGACTAAATCAGGACTAAACCAGGACTAAACCGAGACTAAATCAGAACTAAACCAGGACTAAGCCGAGACTAAATCAGGACTAAACCAGGACTAAACTGGGCTCAAACCAGGACATGTGTGAACTGTGAGCTAAGAAAAAGAACTAAACTTGGACCAAATCAAGTTTATATCAGGACTAAACGAGACTCTAACCAGGACTAAACCAGGACTTAACCAGATCTAAACCAGGACCAAGCCAGGACTAAACCAGGACTTAACAAGGATCAAACTGGGCTCAAACCAGGACTGTGAGGTCGGAAATAGAACTAAACTTGGACCAAATCAAGTTTATATCAGGACTAAACAAGGCTCTAACTGGGACTAAACCAGGACTTAACCAGATCTAAACCAGGACCAAGCCAGGACTAAACCAGGACTAAACCGAGACTAAATCAGAACTAAACCAGGACTAAGCTGAGACTAAATCAGGACTAAACCAGGACTAAACTGGGCTCAAACCAGGACATGTGTGAACTGTGAGCTAAGAAAAAGAACTAAACTTGGACCAAATCAAGTTTATATCAGGACTAAACGAGACTCTAACCAGGACTAAACCAAAACTTAACCAGATCTAAACCAGGACCAAGCCAGGACTAAACCAGGACTTAACTATGCTCAAACCAGGACTTAACCAGGACTAAACCGGAACTGAGGACACGTGTGAACTGTGTGGTCAAAGAAATAGAACAAAGTCTGTTTTTGTAAGGCGTCACAGCAGCAGCAGGGGGCGCTGCAGCAGGATCTTTAAGTGTGAGTTTATTGATCCAGAGTAAACACTGTAAAACAATAGGACACAGTCATATCAATATATTTGCATTTTGTGTTTTGAACCTGAACAGATCCACCTTTGTTTTAAATGTCACCGCAGCACCTGACAGTTTGACAAAGGACACTGCTCTATAGTGACAGTTACAGGCTGGACTTTACGGTAAATAAAAGGAAGGGGGGGGGTCATATGTATGTACACCTATGTTTATATTTAAAGGTATAAGTTAAAGTTAAAAGTGAAGTTAAAACCAATCATAATGGAGACAGAGAAGTGTAGAGTAGAGTAGCTATTATGGTCAAATTAAGTCTGTAGAATGCTGCCTTAGTGTCCAAAAATTAGGAAGTACACTTTTATCATGCTAGTTGTTCGTATTACTGTGACCTCCTCTGGATAGCTGCACATCATAGTAGTGAGAAGCAGATTTTTTTTTATATCATCTTTACCAAAATGACTACACAACTCTGCTGAATCATATGGGTATCGCAGATTAACCCTGTGTTCAATTATTTTTTGGACCTCGGATTTGACGTCACATTTGAGCTTGAAGTGTATTATTATTATGTTTCGTGTGTCGGCCTACGTGGATTATGATTATGACTATTCCCTCATCTTATGAAAATGCTGCCACTTTAATTAATTTAATTCTTGAAATTTGCACTTCATTTTGTGCTATGATTTCTCTTCCCTTCCAACCTTAGGGACATTAGGGACAATATTGGCCTCACAACAACACCGACTACCAAACCGCAGTAGTGATACGGCCGTGGTAAAGTATTGCAGTGATACGAGTGACTGAAATTGTCATTTAAACCACCAAAGTGTCCAAACACAATGAAAACAATTCATATTACTCCAAACACAACTTTGGGGAGTAAATGATGAGGGGAAACTATTCCACGATTAAAAACCCTGAATAGTAAATTTTGTATAAGAAGTGAGTTTTAACAACCTTCTTTTTCTCTTCTCTCTTTCAGGATGTCTGCCTCTGGTGTTTACCCCTCACTGCTGCTGCTCCTCTGCTCTCTTCTCTCCTCTGCCTCCTCCCAGTGCGACCACTCCTCTGAAACCTCCAAAATCAACCCAAACGTACACTACGAACTCCCCACGTTCACTTCAGAATTCCCCATCCAAAACATGGTCACGCTGGACGGAATAGTTTACGTCGGCGCTACGAATCGGATCTACGCGCTGTCGCCCAATCTCACAAAATTATCGGAATATAGAACGGGACCACTGAGAGCGAACGAAACCTGCGGACACAAAACGGACAACGCCAACGCTATAATCGACAATCGGAATATCGCCTTGGTAACGGAAAACATTTACGATAAAGGATTGTACAGCTGCGGATCTGCGGATAATGGGATTTGCAGACGCCACGTTTTGTATGAAGACGACGAAATGGGCCCTAACACTGTTGACGACGAAGTTTACTGTTTCGCCGATAAAGTTAGGCTTCGTAAAGGCAACCCGTATAATTCGGACATTGTTGTTAGCGCTTCCGGATCGCAGGTTCTCAATGTCGAAAGCAACCTAATCCAATTTTTCGTAGGGAATTCGGAAATCCCCGGTAACAAAACAACACCAAACACGCACACAATATCTGTACGTAAAATGAAAACTAGCCAAAACGGATTCACGTTCTTCTCTAGCGCCGCGCACATGGACTTGATACCATCTTTACGCGGAAACTACTACTTACGCTATGTCTACTCCTTCAACAGCGGTCCGTTTACATACTTTTTAACTGTACAGCGCGTCAGTAAAGATTCAAATGCTTTCCACACCAGAATCGTACGCATGTGCTCTTCTGATACGGTGATCAGACGCTACGTAGAGATGCCGCTTCAATGCATTCGCACGGACAAACGCCGCAGACGCTCCACGGAAGACGTAAAGGTTTTTAACATCCTGCAGGGGGCGTACGTGAGCAAAATCAAGGAGGACACGGAGTTGCAGAAGCAGCTGAAAGTGGGACCGAATGACGATGTTTTGTTCGCGGCGTTCGCTAAAGGGAAACCGGACTCCCCCGAAGCTACGGCGGATTCTGCCGTGTGCGTCTTCTCTTTAAGTCACATAAACAACATGATCAGGAGGTACACGCAGAGCTGCAGCACCGTGGAGCCGTACCATTTCACGGGCACTGACCACAAGTCCTGCTACAACGTGGTAAGAGGCACTGTATGTTTTATTTTTAGTGTTGTTTAAAGGTGTACTACATAGGCCTGTCATGATAATCAATATATTGACTTATCGTTCAGTATATGAAAGCTGGAACACTGTTTTTCTGGGATCAGAATTTATCATGTGTATATTTTCTTTGCACTATTAGGACATTTTTGGTTATTTTTTGGGTATATGCAAACCAAGTACTGTATTTTTTGGGCCAGAAGGTGCACTTAAAATCCTTTAATTTTCTCAATCCGGTGCACCTTATGTATTAATTCTGGTTGTGCTTTCTGACCTCGAACCAATTTTATTTGTTATGGTGCTCAAAAATCAGAGTCAAAAAGTCAGAATGTTTTAGTACGACTTTGATGAGCTATGAAGCCGCACCGCTTGATGGATTGTCGGACCATTATGGTTACTGTAGTCTGGAGCCTCGTGGAGTAAAGCCCAATTTACGATCCTTAGTCTGACTGAAGCTGACCACATCAAAGCACAAGGGGTGAGCTGGTTTTTCAGGCTGATAGTTTATGTATATTAGGCATGTTTTTTTAAGTTTCATTTCTGTAAAATGTAAACAAATGTGCACAAACCTGCATAAAACACATCAGTACTTAATGTAAGCGAATTACGCTACACTCTGCCAATGGATCGTAGATGCCTGGGCTAAGGGATCAGTCTCAAGTGTCGTCCGTTTGTTTCGCTTAATGCGACTTATAATCCGGTGCACCTTATGTATGAAAGCAGACGAGAGAATTCAACATTATTGATATTGCCCCTTATAATACAGTGCACCTTATAGTCTGAAAAATACAGTACTAAAGTTTTTCATTCTGCTATTTATTTATTTATCGCAGCTCATGTTTTTCTTAACAATATTATAAAGTTAGAATAGATTTTGAGGTGTAAATCTCAAAATCTGTTGGGTTTTTGTGTTCTTGGCAGTGTAGTCGAGGTGGGGGTAAACGGGCCCCAGGGTCTAAGGGTCCCAGAATTGGAATCTCTGTCTATGAATTAATATTAGAGGGGGGGCATGTGAGTCCTCTTGTCTAGTCAGTGGCATACATTTGTTTCAGTATTATTGTTTATCATCTATATTTACTTATAAAGCAATATATCATGCTTCAAAATCTGTTATAGTGACAAGCCTAGCATTTCGGGACTTTTCTGATAAAGACTGACTCCCAACAAACGTTGCAACATAAAACCATGGGAACCCATTTAACATTGTACAAAATATTTCATCCACATCTCCATGGAGGCACATGGGGGTGTACCGTCTGCAAGAAAAGTAGTGAAAAGTGATAGTGAAAGTTTTAGAATGGCATGAGACCGAAGCCTGTAGATGACTCCACTGTGAAAAACATGTTTGAATTGGAGCAGAGCTGAAGTTCTTTTCTATTTGTTTATGAAGTTGGTGGATAGAATTAGGTCATGTTAATTTTCTTAATTGGGCATGACAGAGAAGAGGAGGATGGAGAGGAGAGGGTCAGATGCAGTAGAAGGTCAGATGGAGCAAAGGAAAGGGTCAGATGGAGTAGAAGATGCAGAGGAGGAGGTCAAATGGAGCAGATAAGAGGGTCACACGGAGTAGAAGGTCAGATGGAGCAAAGGAAAGGGTCAGATGGAGTAGAAGATGCAGAGGAGGAGGTCAGATGGACCAGAGGAGAAGCTCAGATGGAGCAGAGGACCAGAGAAGAGGGTCAGATGGAGTAGAAGATACAGAGGAGGAGGTCAGATGGAGCAGAGGAAAGAGTTAGATGGAGCAGAGGAGATGGTCAGATGGAGCAGAGGAGAGGGTAAGACAGAGTAGAAGATGCAGAGGAGGAGGTCAGATGGAGCAGAGGAGGAGGTCAGATGGCGCAGAGGAGGAGGTCAGATGGTGCAGAGGAGGAGGTCAGATGGAGCAGAGGAGGAGGTCAGATGGTGCAGAGGAGGAGGTCAGATGGAGCAGAGGAGGAGGTCAGATGGAGTAGAAGATGCAGAGCAGTGGGTCAAATGTCAGTTCATACCTCTAAGCTAATTTGTGTCAGATGAAGTATACAAGAAGGTCAAGATGAGAGTCAGAGATGGAGGAGGAGGTCAGATGGAGCAGAGGAGGAGGTCAGATGGTGCAGAGGAGGAGGTCAGATGGTGCAGAGGAGGAGGTCAGATGGAGCAGAGGAGAGGGTAAGATAGAGTAGAAGATGCAGAGGAGGAGGAGGTCAGATGGAGCAGAGGAGGAGGTCAGATGGAGCAGAGGAGGAGGTCAGATGGAGCAGAGGAGGAGGTCAGATGGAGCAGAGGAGGAGGTCAGATGGCGCAGAGGAGGAGGTCAGATGGAGTAGAGGGTCAGATGGAGCAGAAGATGCAGAGCAGTGGGTCAAATGTCAGTTCATACCTCTAAGCTAATTTGTGTGCTTTGTCTATTTTTTCACCCATAAGTAGTTTGTCTAGACTCCCTCATGGAGGTCTCCGATGGTTTTTAGCCCTGACGTGTTAATCTCGTGTTCTCGCTCTAGTCTTTTGCGTGCTCTGGGTGGTCTCCTCTTAATCGCATGTGTATTAGTCTCATAACTTCAGCTCAGTTTAAAGTCTGACTTTCTTCTAATTGACCTTTGAATTCTGACCTCTGTGAAGCTTAAGTAAACCCTGCTAACGTCCACATATATGCAGACTGTGGGGCTGTGGGGCAGTGTGTGGAAAAACATGTGATTTGAGAGTAGTTTATGTTGACTATGATTGCTATTTATTTGAACATATAAGAGAAACGTTAAGGCTAGACAAGGTATATGCCAGGATAAAGAAGATCTAAACAGAGAGGGAACTCAGAAGGAGTAAAATGTATATCTAAATTACGTCAAATCCAGGACTAAGCCAGGACTTGATCTGAATATACAAAATCGACTTAAAAAGCATCTCTAAAACAGGGCTATAGCAGTTCTTAGGTCTTAGGGATGCACTGAGCCAATACTGGTATCAGATATCGCCACCAAAATTGAAAAACTCGGTTTAGATATCCTGATTGGACATATGAATTCATGTATAAGACTATTTACTTGTCTTAGTCGGCTCAGAAAGTCTCATAATGTTTGAATTTTTATTTATTATAAGCTGTTCTGTGGTCATTTCAGAGATAAATAACAGCTGCATGCAACATTTGGATCAGTTTTGTCTTAGTTTACCTTAGTTTAAAGGAAATAAATGTTGTTTTCAGTCTCTGCACTGGTATCGGTTAATATCATTGGCAGATGCTTAAAGCTATAGTATCGGAATTGGTATCTGAATTGAAAAAGTTGGAGCTACGCATTTCCTAACAGGTCTAAAGATATAATGCATATATATTAGGGATGGGCACGATTAGTCAACTAATCGATAACTGATGATTAAGAATTTCGTTGATCACGTTCATTTTTAATCGATGAACTGAATGTAGGTTGCTGTGTGTAGTGTAAGGAGATGAAGCTGCGTCTGACAGCACAAACACTGGATTTGCGCCCTCACAGTCCCACGTTTCAGCTCTGGCTCCTTGGAGATCACAGTGAGTGTGTTTACATGTTTACACCAGTGTCGATCGGGTTTTTTGAGTATCCGGGATTCGTCATGGTGCATGTAAATGCAGTTTTCCGGTTACTGCAACATAAAGTTGAGTGCACATGCGTCCAAAAAACAAACACTTTTCAGTCTTTTCATCACAACAGAAGCCAAAATAAATAAAGTGACCAACATAAATAAAGTGAGTGAAATGAGCTGCACTAAACCTGCACACGTTTGATCTCTCAAAACATGAACCATCTCCGACCATGACACACACAGAACAGACTCACCATGAGCATCAACATCCCTCTGTCACAGAGAGAACACTCATAGTGTCATGTCCTTTAGTCTGATAAAAGCTGAACCGCAACGGTGCACAAGGAAAGAGCTGTTTGTTTTCAGCACTTATATTTTATGCAAATGAGCCATGTGGTTTTAAGTTTTGTTTCTATAAAATGTAAACAAATGTGTCAAAGCTGCATTAAACACATTATAATTAATAATAATAAAACGGGCTGATGTGGCTCTATAGTGGTTATGGTTTATATGTTGTAAAGTTGAGTTTATTTAAGCAGATTAGTAATAGTAATAATAATGATCAAAACCTTAATGATTAATCGAAAATCTATTGTTAATTCTCCAAATGATCGATTAAGAAAATTTTATCGAATGCCCATCCCTAATATATATGGCGCTATTTTCAAAGCTGCTTTACAATTTCATTCATTATTCTTTCACTTTCATACTAAGCAATGTTGGGGAAGTGTCTTGCCTTAGGACACAATAACAGTTTGCACTAGAATCATTGCTGCCCCATTGTGGCGCCTGATATTCCCGGCAGTGTCCCATCCCAAATTGAAACTGAACTAAACCACATTGATAAACAAGAACTAAACCAAGATCTACACCATCAAAATGAAATGTCAAAAAATAGAACAATCTTATCTTAAAATATTACTCCATATATTCTATTTTCTAGTCATTTGTCCTTTTCATTTGTGAGTCATACGTCTTCATTACTGCTGCCCAGAGTTTGTACAGAGTATAAATTAATGGCAGCAGTCTCGTTCTTAATGACAAAGTGCTGATGTGGCTAAGGTCAGACTCTGCTCACTCATTTTGGCTTTTCAAATTCACTTAAAACGAAGCGAGAGTTATTCAGGGAAGCCCAGTTTGAGCAAGAAAAACAAACAGACAGACTCATTTGGTTGCGTGGCGTTTTGGATATTAAAGATGCACCACGTAACTTCTAGTGTAGGGTACATCCTATCTATTCTTATCTCTCTTACAGAAAATAAAACTATAAACTGCTTTCCCTATGTTCCCTGGAGTTGTGATGCTGATGTAGGCACTGGTCTGTCTTGACGCTCTCTTAGACTGTGAAACAAGTCCCTCTTAAACAGGGGCGGCGCCAGGGAGGGGGGCTTGAGGGGGCACCGGCTCTCCTCCTAGAATGGCTAATACGTCCCCCTTTTTGCCCCATTTTCATCGGACATTCAACGGTCACTCCCAGTTTTGAGCCCTGTGTCCCCGTCCCAGCAGATTTATCCCAAACCAGTGATTTGTCCCACTTTTATACAAGAAATGTGGTGTCCAATTTGACCAAGTTTGATCTAAACCAGGACTGAACTAAGATTACACCAGAACTAAAACAGGACTATCACAATTTTTGAATAATCTTATCCTTGCCAACTATAAAGAGGAGCAAAAATGGTCATTTGTTTTGCCAAAATACAGAAATTCATGTTTGCGAATGACCATAAAGCAAAAAAAAAATAAAAAATGCAGTAACAGATGTTGCTCAGATTATGACTGACATGAGAATGCACAATGTTACATGCTCTTTTCACAGTTTTATTTATACCAACCATCCCAACCCAGGTGTGTCCCAGTTTAGAATTCTGAAAATCTGGCCACTCTAATTCTATTTCAACTAAAATGTTCAAATGGCAACCATATAGTGAAAAGATATTACATTTTTAAAAGGAATTTTGAAAAGAAAGACATTATAAAATGATTAGACCTAAATATCTTTCCTTTCTAGTTCCCCCTAAAGTAAAGGAGACACAATTTTAAATTTTGAATAAAACTTATCCAACCAATGAATTCCTAAAGCAAAAATTCTGATTTGAGACAGGTAAATGTGTGTTTTGTGACACAGGGAATGAGGACTTGGAACATCTTTTCTTTTTATGTGATTTTGTACAACAATTTTGGTTTGATTTTCAATCTTGGCTTCAGTCCAGGGGAATTCAATTTGGCCCTCCAACCATAAAAGAAATCAAATTTGGTGTATTAACAGATGATAAAAGAATGGAATTTGGTATCAATAATTTATTCATTTTAGGTGAAAATTTTAATCACAAATGTTTAAAGATGAAACCAACAATAACACATTTGAAGATTTTTATTTATTTTTTTTTAAATATATATTTTTTTTTATGATTTTGATTTGTTCTTTTGATCAGGACCTTTGGAATTGCCCCTTTTGTGTGTGAATGAGTTTTTGCTCACACTTGTTTTTTTGTGCATTTGTTGTGTTTTGAGGTGATCTTCTGTGGTACCAGTTTGTTTGGATCTGGGGTTCTGAAGTATTAATAATTTTTTTTAAACTTAGCATATTGATAATGAGACTACAATTTAGAAAACAATCCGTATTAGTTTTTACAAATCACTACAGGGGCTAACTACATTAAACTTGTTTAAACAGCAAAGCAAACATGATAGGTGGCAGATGAATAAAAGGCTTTAAATTAACATGTTACGTGTGCACCCCCGTTTGAAGAGAATAGGACCCCCCCCCATTAGCTCCTGTCACTAAAAATATCTGTTGCCGCCCCTGCTCTCAAATAACATTAGTCACTAACAAGGGAGTATTTGCCAACAGTTTTTTCAATTTTTCTTGAAATGTGCTGTTTTCTTTTGGTTGTTATTGCAAACATGTGCATTGTGTTTCCTTGGTAACTGCTGCACATTCCAACATAGGCATACACGCAGAACACCCCCAGCCTGATCAATAACATCTCCATGGAAACAGGTGGCCCAAAAAGTGAAATAAATCAGAGATGAGTAATTTGGGACCGTGGACTTTTAGGCACATCATGTTTTGCAGTTACAAGAACCAGCTCTGATGCAACTGTTTGTTTTTCACAATCTGTTGAACTTTATGCGTGCTGTTTTGTTCAATGTTTCTGTGTGTGGTAAGGTTTGGTGCTCTGGTTTACCCAAAATATGCACAATAATCCTCCAGCGAGAAAGTCTTGACCCGGATCCAGGCTCCAGGCAGGTCTTCTGCTCCTACCAGGTTTAACCCACAGGCACTATAGAATGGGTCAAATGCAGCGTACATGTTTATAGAATAACTTTAACTTGGCTCCTCTCAGAAGCAAATTAAAAAAAAAAAAAACTATTCTTAGAAGAATAGAAGACCAGAGACTAGAGACCAGAGACTAAACCAGACTAGAGACCAGACCAGGGATCACAGACTTGAGGCTAAACCAGACCAGAGACCAGACTAGAGACTAGACCAAAGACCAGACTAAAGACCAGGGACCAGACTAGAGACTAGAGACCAGGGACCAGACCAGAGACCAGACCAAAGATCAGACCAAAGACCAGGCCGAAGACTAGACTGAAGACCAGAGTAGACCAGACCATAGACCAGACTAGAGGCCAGAGACCAGACCAGAGACCAGACCAGAGGCCAGAGACCAGACTAGAGACCTGACCAGAGCCCAGAGACTAAAGCCTAGAGCAGTGACCAGAACTAAGACCAAAGCCTAGACCAGGGACCAGACCAGAGACTAGACCAAAGACCAGACCAGAGACCAGACCAAAGACAAGACCAGAGACCAGACCAGGGATCAGAGACCAGAGACCAGACCAGAGACCAGACTAGAGACCAGATCAGGCACCAGACTAAAGACCAGACCAGAGACCAGACCAGAAACCAGACCAGAGACCAGAGTAGATACCAGACCAGAGACCAGACCAGAGCCACAACCAGGGACCAGAGTAGAGACCAGACCAGAGGAATGTGGGGCATGTGCGTCTCTCATCGGAGCGTGATCGATTTGCTTGTGGCTTCGGTGCCTTTGAGCAGCTGGGAATTCAACTACAGACCGCGACAGGCTGATACACAGAATAACAACGGGTCCCTGAAGTACTCACTCAAACCACAAAAACCAACGCAGGGTCCCTGAAGTCCACACGGGCCCCACCTGTTCCAAAACAATAAAAGGTAACACGCTGATCTAGATATGTATTTGCAGTTAAAACCCGATAGAAATAAAAGACGCCCACTTTAAGTCCCACCTCTGTATCGAAATTTTATACTATACAGAAATCTACGAGCTGTCATAATTGTCACAGTTTACAGCCCAATTTCATACACGTCTGCTGAACGCTCCGATTTCCAGAGAGTCCCTGAAGTGGCCTCAGACTGCACCTGTCACACACACATGGGAAACAGATATTTAATATGGACACCAATACTGAGGGATTAATGCGGAGAACGGGTCTGAGTCCTGGTTTAGTCCTGGTTTAAGTCCTGGATTTAGTCCTGGTTTAGTTCTGATTTATATCCACAGTTTTCCCATGAGGTCCAGATGAAATGATACGGAGAAGTCATGGTTGTTTTAGTTCATAGAAATTTGAAGAAAACTATTTATTTGTACTATTTGGCCCAGTTTTGGTTTTGTATATATAATTACTAAACCTCTCATTCCAAAAGTGGATTAAAGCGGTGGTCATATCTTAGTCTCAGTGCGTCTGAAGATCGTGAAGAACCTGAAGGTCAGTGCTTGAATTCCAGCGCCGATTACTGTTGTGTCCTTAGGCAAGACACTTCACCAATTTTGCCTATAGAAGCAGTGTGTTGTCTTTGGATTCAGTGCCTTTCTCTGGTCCGGTCTAGGGTTCTGTTTCCTCTGGGCACACCGGTTTCACCCATCAACCCAAAACGTGCACCAAAGAAGGTCAAATCCAACAGGTCAAGACTATCTCAAGATCTAGAGTTGGGTTCCTCGGCTTCTAACCCAGACACACTTAAGAATTGGTCAAATTAATAAATGTAATTGAAAAAAATGTATACCTGCCTGTATTAAATCTGTAATTATAGCAACATGGGAGTTAAAAATAGTCCTAGGTTTTGTCTTGGTTTAACAATAACCGAAATATCATGATATCATATTGCCAAAAGTCTCAAGTTCGTTTGTTTAAATGCATTTTATAATAGCAACAGCTTATGAACATCGGGAACTACATATCCCATGATTCATTTCAGTGCAGACAACATGAAGAAATATGTTTTTTTTACTTGAATTCTTGGGATTTTGACGGAAATAATTCACATCAAAATATCTTCAAGGTATTTTAAGAGCAAAAAAGTGACCTATCTACAATTGTATCAGCCTCTCCAAAATATCGCAATAAATATCATTACTTGAGATGCATATCGTGATAATATCGTACTGTGAGATTTGGATATCGTCACATCCCTGTTGTGCAATATTTTTGATGGTTTCACTCAGCCCCAACTCAAACTTTCTGACCAAATTACAGAGTTTAAAAGTTCACAGGTCACGATTCATGTTCTCACACTGTACGAACAACTTCAGCAGTGTGAAACCCTCACGAGAGGCGACTGGATTTCAAACAGGTTTGCTATTCTTGCAACCTACGATCTGGAGCTGGTCGTGAGGTATTAATTGGTTCCCATTGCCCCATGTTTATTACATGAAGCACGACACACATCGCAGTCTATGCCCGGCTTTAGTCCTGATTTAGTCCTGGTTTAGTCTTTGTTTACTTCTGGTATAGTTCTGGTTTTGTTCTACTTTAGTTCTGGTTAGGTCCTGGTTTAGTCCTGGTTCATTTCTAATTCAGTCCTGGTTCAGTCATAGTTTAGTCCTAGTTTAATCCTGGTTCATTTCTGATTCAATTTTGGTTCAGTCCTGGTTAGGTCCTGGTTTATTTCTTGATTTAGTTCTGGTATAGGTCTGGTTTAGTTCTGGTTTTGTTCTGATTTGGTCCTAGTTACATCCTGATTTAGTCCTGGTTCATTTCTGATTCAGTCTTGGTTCCGTCCTAGTTTAGTTCTGGTTCATTTCTGATTCAGTCCTGGTTCAGTCCTGGTTTAATCCTGGTTGAGTTCTTGTGAAGACCTGGTTTAGTGCTCCTGATATGATACTGGCTCAGTCCTTTGTAGACCTGCTTATGTCCTGAGTTGGCCCTGGTTCAGTCCTGGTTTGGTCCTTGTTCAGTCCTGGTTATGTCCTGGTTTTGTTCTTGTCAGTCCTGGTTCATTTCTGATTCAGTCTTGGTCCAGTCCTGGTTCAGTCCTGGTTTAGTTCTTGTAAAGACCTCTTCTTCTAACCCGTAGTCACTTAAGAACGGCTCAGATGAATAAATGTAAATAAAAACATGTACCTGTCTGTATTAAACATGTAATGAGTTCACAGATTTCCACCCTGTAGACCTGTGCGGCTTTATTGTTCATTGTATAAACCACTCCCTGGCGTCTCACTCCTCCAGGTTTTATTGTCCCGCTTGTGTGTAAATGCGTTGCCCCGAGGCACAAAAAAGGCAGATCCCTGTGTTATTATGACACATGGGTAGACCCGGGACCAGCCCCACTGCAGCGTCACCGGGAAAGAATGCACCAGGCGTAATAATAGGATCCTAACAATATGATGATACAGTATGATTCTCTACAGACTCTACTGAACTAAAGGTGAAAAATAGATATTAAACTACCACTTCATGACGTCACAAGGGGGAACAGAGCATTTTCAGCTTTGGAGATTCATAATAAAGAGTTACTCCAATGTGTGAATGAAACAAAACACAACTCCAGAACTGTTTTTTGAAGAGGAAACAACATTCTAACTTGGCCTAAAGCTCACAAGACTCATTTTTGTGCAATATAGGACATTTAAAGTCATTCCCGCTGACAACAATCGCTTTATTTATTTCATTTTTGTTCATCTATCTATCCCGACAGAGAAGGTGCTAGACTTTGTGCAGTTTTTGTTTCATGTGGAGAGTCCCAGTAATCACAGAGATATGAACCATAAATAGGGCTGCTTGATTATGGAAAAAATCATTATCACGATTATTTTGGTCAATATTGAAATCATAATTATTCAAACTATTCTTTTTAGTAACATGATGCATTTATTCAGCATAAACCAGACCAGAGACCAGGCTGGAGACGAGAGACCAGACCAGGGATCAGAGACTAGAGACTAAACCAGACCAGAGACTAGAGACAGACAGAGACTAGAGACTGACAGAGACTAGAGACTAGACCAGGGATCAGAGACTAGAGACTAGAGACTAGACAGAGACTAGAGACTAGAGACCAGACAGGATCAGAGACTAGAGACTAAACCAGACCAGAGACTAGAGACTAGACCAGGGATCAGAGACTAGAGACTAAACCAGACCAGAGACTAGAGACCAGACCAGGGATCAGAGACTAGAGACTAAACCAGACCAGAGACTAGAGACCAGACCAGGGATCAGAGACTAGAGACTAAACCAGACCAGAGACTAGAGACTAGAGACTAAACCAGACCAGAGACTACCCCAGAGACCAGACTAGAGACTAGACCAAAGACCAGACTAAAGGCCAGAGACCAGACCAGAGACTAAAAGACCAGAGACCAGACCAGATACCAGACCAAAGACCCGGCCAAAGACCAGACTGAAGACCAGACCAGAGGCCAGAGACCAGACTAGAGACCAGACCAGAGACCAGACCAGAGACTAGAGACCCGACCAGAGCCCAGAGGCTAAAGGCTAGTGCAGAGAACAGAACTAAGGCCAAAGACTAGACCGGGGACCAGACCAGAGACTAGACCAAGACCAGACCAGGGTCCAGACCAGGGACCAGACCAGAGACCAGACTATTCTATTCAAACTATTCTTTTTAGTTACATGATGAATTTATTTAGCATTTCTCTCTAAAAAACAGTTTGTTATTGATAATTTACACAAAACTTTCAAATTGAAAATAAATGCATGTTATAAATATATATGTAAAATGAATAAAATATAATTTGAACATGAAATAAGGCATAGAAAAACATAAATATATCTAAAATAAACTATATGTATCGAGCTGTTCTAAAATACACTTATTTATATAAAAAATATCCCAGAATAAACTTGATCAAGCTTTAGGGCGTACTCACACTAGGACAGGGGTTGCCAACCTTTTTCCTACACTGGACACCTTTACAAAACCAAAATGCCAGAGAGCTACTAATTTTAGCGGTCGCAATATGAGAAAGAGCCATGGCGAGCCTTAGATGGGGTACAGTTAGAAGCTTATAAAAATAAACCATTATCCATTCATTAGTGCAGAAGTTAGGCATAAAAATAATAATGAATAAATCTACAATGGCAAACAATCAGATTATAGTTATTAAGCGCAATATGTATAATTTAGAAATCCTTTGGCGAGCTACTTGGAAGGGGGTGGAGAGCTGCTGGTAACTCCCGAGCTACAGGTTGGAGACCCCTGCACTAGGACTTTAGAACCGCGCCATGTTCAAGCCCGACTGCGTAGAGTTCAATGTTCTGCACTCTCACCTGCACAAACAAACCGAGCAACGGCCGATGACGTCATCACACGCCGCTGTTTGTTTACATGTGGCGCAGAAGAGCTAAAGCTTTTAGAAGAGAAAATAAGTCCAGCGGCAGAATTATCTATCAGGATCAGTCCTCAGTTTCGCCGGCACAGAAATAGTTTCAGCTCGATTATATGAGTTTGGAGATTGTTTGACGCACAAATTGAAATCGCGATCAAAATTCAGTTAATTGCACAGCCTTAACCATAAACCATGTCAACAAACCTGCAGTCTGACAGTTACACATAGGGTGACCAGATTTTCAAAATTCAAAACACACACCCGGATTGGGATGGTTGGTATAAATAAAACTGTGAAAAGAGAGTGTAACTTTAACTACATGCCCATTCATAACTTCCTTTGTGGGTCAATCATAATCTGAGGGACTTCTGACGGTGTATTTTTTATTCCTTATGGTCATTTTCACGATCAATTTTCTGCATTTTACCTCAACAAATGTCAAATTATGCCTTTCTTTACTCTTGGCAAGGATCAAATTGGTCAAAAATTGTGACATTTTGGTCATTTCTTGTATCAAACTGGGACAAATCAGTGGTTTTGGATAAATCTGCTGGGACAGGGGACGCAGGGCTCAAAACTGGGACTGTCCAGGATAAATAGGGACATTTGGACTCTCTAAATTTGACCTAAATGTCCTTGTGTGTCAGAAGTAGTTTAGACTCCCATAGACATGTTCTGAAATATGAGTTTATCAGTTCGTATTGAGTGCTTCGGATCAGAATAGCTGTGTGTGTGTGTGTGTGCGTTGTGATTCAGTACAGAGGTATGGTGTGTGTGCGATTGTGGCTCTGGTGAGTAATGGTTCCGGTGGGGCTGAGACGTGCCGGGACAATTTGGAGTTTGTAAATAGACGTCACACACTGGCGCTACTGGAGAGCAGGGTTAGGCCCGGTTTGGTCCTGGATTAGAACTCCTGTGGACCGCATCAGAGCCAGAGGAAAAGTACAGAGAGGAGAGAAAGGAAAGACCTGGTTTAATGCTGGTGTAGTCCTGGATTAGTCCTTGTTTAGTCCTGATGTTGTCCTGGTTCAGTCCTGGTCCAGTCCTGGTCCTGTCCTGCTTTAGTCCTAGTTTAATTCTGGTTTAGTCCTGATTTAGACCTGGTTTAATCCTGGTTCAGTCCTGGTTTAGTTAAGGTTTAATCCTGGTTTAGTCCAGGTTTTATTCTGGTTTAATCCTGATTTAGTTCTGGTTTTGCCCTGGTTTCATCCTGGTTTAGTCCTGGTTTAGTCCAGGTTTCATTCTGGTTTAATCCTGGTTTAGTTCTGGTTCAGTCCTGGTTTAGTTAAGGTTTAGTCCTGGTTTAGTCCAGGTTTCATTCTGGTTTAATTCTGGTTTAGTCCTGGTTTAGTTCTGGTTTAATCCTGATTTAGTTCTGGTT
This sequence comes from Boleophthalmus pectinirostris, assembly GCF_026225935.1. NCBI lineage: Eukaryota > Metazoa > Chordata > Actinopteri > Gobiiformes > Gobiidae > Boleophthalmus > Boleophthalmus pectinirostris. The sequence continues at coordinate 9,297,519 of NW_026571152.1, read as the reverse complement.
TAATCCTGGTTTAGTTCTAGTTTAGTCCTGTTTAGTCCTGGTTTAGTCCTGGTTCAGTGCTGGTTTAGTCCTGGTTTAATCCTGGTTTAATCCTGATTTAGTCCTGGTTTAGTTCTGGTTTAGTCCAGGTTTAGTTCTGGTTTAGTCCAGGTTTAGTTCTGGTTTAGTCCAGGTTTAGTCCTGTGGAGTTAGTCCTGATTGAGGAGTGATTCCTGTGCAGCATCTCTCCTCTGATCCTTTCTTTCTCTCCTCCTCCTCATTCTTTCTCTCTTTTCTGATGTTACGTAGATCAGCCCCTCCTCTCTCTTTCTCTCCCCCCCCCTCTTTTTTCCACTTCTTTCGCTCAGTCGCTCTTGTCGTCTGCAGATAGTGTCTTTATGATGGTGTGTTATCGGTGCAGCTGCTTCTGTCACATTAGTTTTATCTATAAGCAGAGCCCCAACTCTCCACTGCTCCACTACAGACCTGGACTTTTTCAAACGCACTCACGGACACATACGCACACACACTCACACACACACACACACACACACACACACACACACACACACACACACACACACACACACACACTCACACACACACACACACACTCACAATAATATATTCGTGCCTATACTTTTTGCACGGAGTAAAAGGTGATAAGTAGTTTGGAAGTTGGTTTGCTTCATACTGAAAGGTTTGGTCCTGGTTTAGTCCTGATTAAATCCTGGTTTTCCTGTTGTTTAGCCCAGATAAAGTCCTGGTTTAGTTCTGCTTTCATTCTGGTTTAGCTCTGGTTTGATCCTGATTAAATCTCTTTAAAATCTGATGTGGTCCTTTTTTAGACCTGTCGAAGTCCTGCTAAAGTCCTGGTTAAGTCCTGGTTTAGACTGTTTTGGTCCTGGTTTGGTCTTGATTAAGACTTACAACCTGATGTGTTCTGTCTCAGTCCTGTATAAGTCCTGGTTTGGTCTGGTTTAGTCCCTGTTTAGTCCTGTTTTGGTCCTGGTTTAGTATTGGTTTAGTCCTGGTTTAGTCTGTATAGTCCTGGTTTAGTCCTAGTTTGGTCCTGGTTTAGTTTTGGTTTAGTCCTAATTTGGTCCTGTTTTGGTCCTGGTTTAGTCTTGGTTTAGTCTTGGTTTAGTCCTGGTTTAGGCCTGGTTTGGTCCTAGTTTAGTCCTGGTTTAGTCCTGATTTGGTCCTGGTTTAGTTTTGGTTTAGTCCTGGTTTGGTCCTGGTTTAGTTTTAGTTTAGTTTTGGTTTGGTCCTGTTTTGGTCCTGATTTAGTCTTGGTTTAGTCCTAGTTTGGTCCTGTTTTGGTCCTGGTTTAGTCTTGGTTTAGTCCTGGTTTAGGCCTGGTTTGGTCCTGGTTTAGTCCTGGTTTAGTCCTGATTTGGTCCTGGTTTAGTTTTGGTTTAGTCCTGGTTTGGTCCTGTTTTGGTCCTGGTTTAGTCTTGGTTTAGTCCTGGTTTAGTCCCGGTTTAGTCTTGATTTAGTCCTGGTTTGGGCCTGGTTTAGTCCAGGTTTAGTCTAGTTTGATCTTGGTTTAGTCCTGATTTAGTTCTGGTTTAGTCCTGGTTTAGTTCTGGTTGAGTCCTGATTTAGTTCTGGTTTAGTCCTGATTTAGTTCTGGTTGAGTCCTGATTTAGTTCTGGTTTAGTCCTGATTTAGTTCTGGTTGAGTTCCTGGTTTAGTCCTGGTTTAGTCCATTAAAAAATCCAAACTCCACACAGTAAGCCCCTCGAATCAAACCCAGAACCTTGTTGCTGTTAAGTGAGTGCGTCCCAACAAATCAATAACATCTCCGTGGAGACAAGCAGACGTGTACCCTCAGCAGAAAAGTGACACAATGCCCCTTTAAAGTCAAACGATCAGAATGCATTGTGTAAACTTTAAAAACACAGAGGAGCACGTCTAACCACTTGATGACATTTTCACTGAGCTTTGGAGAGGGAGACTGAATAAATACACGGGATTACTCAAGCCTGCCCCGATGAAAAATAAACACACGCCATGCCAGCCTGACAAGAGAACAATATTACAACACGGGAGGCAAAAATAGTCCTGGTTCAGTCCTGGGTTAGTTCTTCTGAAGACCTCGTTTAGTTCTCCTGATATGATTCTGGCTCAGTCCTTTTTTGACCTGCTTAAGTACTGATTTGGCCCTGGTTTAGTACTAGTTTAGTCCTGGTTTAGTTCATATGAAGACCTGGTTTAGTCCTCCTGACTTGATCTTGGTTCAGTCCTTTTTAGACCTGCTTAAGTCCTGATTTGGTCCTAGTTTAGTTCTGGTTAGCTCCTGGTTTAGTACTAGTTTAGTCCTGGTTTAGTTCTTGTGAAGACCTGGGTTAGTCTTCCTGACATGATTCTGGCTTTGTCCTTTTTAGTCTTGCTTAAATCCTGATTTGGCCCTGGTTCAGTTCTGGTTCAGTCCTGGTTCAGTCTTGGTTTAGTCCTGGTTCATTTCTGATTCCGTCTTGGTTCAGTCCTGGTTTAGTTCTTGTGAAGACCTGGTTTAGTCCTCCTGACATGATCTTGGTTCAGTCCTTTTTAGACCTGATAAGTCCTGATTTGGTCCTAGTTCAGTCCTGGTTCGGTCCTGGTTTAGTTCTGCTTAGGTCCTGGTTTAGTTCTTGTGAAGACCTGGTTTAGTCCTCCTGACATGATTCTGGCTTAGTCCTTTTTAGACTTGCTTAAATCCTGATTTGGCCCTGGTTCAGTCCTGGTTTAGTCCTGGTTTAGTCCTGTTTAATTTCTGATTCAGTCTCGGTTCAGTCCTGGTTTAGTTCTGGTTAGATCCTGGTTTAGTTCTTGTGAAGACCTGGTTTAGTCCTCCTGATATGATCTGACTCGGCCCTTTTTAGACCTATTTAAGTCCTGATTTGGCCCTAGTTTAGTCCTGGTTAGGTCCTGGTTTAGTACTGGTCTAGTCCTGGTTTAGTTCTTGTGAAGACCTGGTTCAGTCCTGATTCTGGGTCATTTCTTTTTAGACCTGCATAAGTAAGTCTTGATTTGGCCCTGGTTTTGTCCCGGTTTAGTCCTGGTTTAATTCTTCTGAAGACCTGGTTTAGTCCTGACATGATCCTAGTGCAGTTCTTTATAGACCTGCTTAAGTCCTGATTTGGCCCTGGTTCAGGCCTGGCTTAGTCCTGGTTCTGGTCCTGTCTTTCCTCCCCTCCTCTTTTTCTCTCAAATACAAGTTTTTGTTCAGTTCTGATTTCATGTTTTGGTGTGAAAGTTGTAAAAAGACTGAAGTACTTCGCATACCTTTTCCTGGTCCTTTATGAAGCAGCTGTTCCGTGGTGTTTTCTGGACGGTTTTATCCCAAATCACAAACTTTATTCCTCAGTAAAAGTGAAACTGTAATTATTGTGTTAAAGGTTTGAAGCCAGAGCTCAGAATAACATCAAGTGCCCTCAAGTCCTCCACTGGACCACATCAGAGACAGAGCCAGCCTCACACAGAAAAGACCTCAGTTAGACCTGGTTTAGTCCTAGTTTAGTCCTGGTTTAGTTCTAGTTTAGTTCTGGTTTAACCCTGGTTTAGTCTTGGTTTGGTTCTGGCTTAGTCCTAGTTTAGTCTTGGGTTGACTCTGGGTTAGTCCTGGTTTAGAACAGGTTTAGTTCTGGTTTAGTCCTGGTTTAGTCTTGGTTTAGTCCTGGCTTTGTTCTGGTGTAGTCCTGGCTTAGTCCTTATTTAGTCCTGGTTTAGTCCTGGTTTAGTCCTAGTTTAGCCCTGGTTTAGTCCTAGTTTAGCCCTGGTTTAGTCCTGGTTTAGTCCTGGTTTAGTCCTGGTTTAGACCTGGTTTAGTCCTGGATTAGTCCTAATTTAGTCCTGGTTTAGCCCTAGTTTAGCCCTGGTTTAGTCCTGGTTTAGTCCTAATTTAGTCCTGGTTTAGCCCTAGTTTAGCCCTGGTTTAGTCCTAGTTTAGCCCTGGTTTAGTCCTGGTTTAGTCCTGGTTTAGTCCCGGTTTAGTCCTAGTTTAGCCCTGGTTTAGTCCTGGTTTAGTCCCAGTTTTTCCCTGGTTTAGCCCTGGTTTAGTCCTGGATTAGTCCTAATTTAGTCCTGGTTTAGCCCTAGTTTAGCCCTGGTTTAGTCCTGGTTTAGTCCTGGTTTAGTCTTTCTCTGGACCACATCAGAGCCAGAGCAAAACCACAGACAGGAAGAGAGAAAAGACCCAATTTAGACCTAGTTTAGTCCTGGTTTGGTTCTGCTTTACTCCTGGTTTAGTTCTCCTGATCTGATTTGATCCTTGTTCTGTCATTTTTAGACCTGCTTAAGTCCTCATTTGGTCCTGTTTTAGCTCTGATTAAGTCCTGGATTAGTCCTGGTTTAGTCTTGGTCTAGTTCTGGTTTAGTCTAATTAAGTCCTGGTTTAGTTCCCTGGCAACAATCTAGTTTTACTCCAGCTTTCTTGAATTCTTTGTGTTTCTGTAAGTGCAGTTATTTTGTGCCAGTACTCCCTCTTCTTCTTTTCTCTTCTCTTCTCTCTCTCCCTCTTTCCCCCCTCTCTTCTCCCTCTCCGTCTTTCTCTCCTTCTCTCTCCCTGTTTATTTAAAGGTAAATGATTAAACTTTTCTTTGAGTGCGGATCCTGAGGCTGAGCCAGACTTGTGTGTTTATTCAACATATCTCCACTCTCCACAGAGAAGGGCCGATACAGAACTAAACCAGGACTAAAACAGGACTAAAGCAGGACTAAAATAGGACTAAAACAGGACTAAAACAGGACTGAAACAAGGACTAAACCAGGACTAACCAGGATTGAAACAAGACTAAACCAGGACTAAAGCACGACTAAAGCAGGACTAAAATATGACTAAAACTCAACTGAAGCAGGACTAAAACAAGACTAAAAGCAAGACTAAAACAGGACTAAAGCGGGACTAAACCAGGACTAAAACAGAACTACACCAGGACTAAAACGGGACTAACCCAAAAGTAAAACAGAGCTAAAACAGGATTAAAGCAGGACTGAGGCAGGACTAAACCAGGACTAAGCCAGGACTGAAGCAGGACCAAACCAGGACTAAAGCAGGACTAAACCAGGACTGAAGCAGGACTAAACCAGGACTAAAGCAGAACTAAACCAGGACTGAAGCAGGACTAAAACTGGACTGAAGCAGGACTAAAACATGACTAAACCAGGACTAAATCATGACTGAATCAGGGCCGAACCAGGACTGGACCAGGACTGAACCAGAACTAAATCAGGACTAAACCAAGACTAAAGCAGGAATGAACCAGGACTAAAACAGAAGTCAAAACAGGACTAAACCAGGACTAAAGAAGGACTAAAGTAATGCTAAAACAGGACTACAGCAAGACTAAAGAAGGACTACAGCGGTGCTAAAACAGGACTAAACCAGGACTAAAACAAGACTGAAACAGAACTACACCAGCATTGAAACAGGACTAAACCAAGACTAAACCAGGATTAAAGCAGGACTAAACTAGGACTAAACCAGAACTAATGCAGGACTAAACCAGGACTTTAAACTAGGACTAATTCAGAACTAAACCAGGACTAATCGGGTTCTATAGAAGTAATAAAAAAGAAAACAGGACTTCACTTCGACCAAATCAGTTTCGATCTGAATAATCCTTAATGATCAATACTCTCCAGGAAAAACAGGGAAGGAATGGCCCTGAGTACTACACAAAGTACTAGATTAAATACTACATTCAGTAAACATTCAGGGTACATACAGAACAGGGAGTACGCAGAGGAGCAGGAGCAGGCGCAGGCACGTTCACTCTGAATCACCACAACCTATTGTTAAAGATACGGGCTAGTACAAAACATTGCAACATAAACTCTACGGAAGATTCGCTGTTTTTGAAAAGAAATCTTCAAACCGATGAAATCTTAAATCTTATCGTATTTGTTTTGGCTCGACTCCACAAACTTGTCATATTAAAACAGACCTGGACCCGTGTTTCGTTTCAATCACACATGTTTGATTAATCCTGCGTTATACGTCTGTTTACATCTCCAGAACTCAAAATGCTCTGCTCCACCTTGTGATGTCATCGAGAGGTATGTTTTTCTATCTTCATGGAGACCGAACCAGACCAAGTTACATGTCAGATCTGTGGAGAGACGACCCCGCTTCCAGTCAGAATGTTGTTTTTCTAGGTGTTTTTGAGCTCTAAAACCACCTGGAATTGGATACATGTAAAGTAGAGCTGTTTAATGTCACACTGTGGAACATTCTAGGTGGAGCAATGACATCTCCATAGAAACAAGCAGGTTAAAAAAGTTACACAGAGCATTTTTAAGAGTGTTTTCTTCAGAATCAGGATCTGCAGAGTCTTAAACCAGAGCTTCTGCTTCATTCAGTGGTTTATGTTATTAGATTTTTTGTTCAGATCAAGAGTTTGTTTTCAGACCTGACAGTTTCGTCTACGTACTAGCGGTCTTCCTCAGATTGGTCACGTGATGTTGCTGTGACGTGTCCGGTCAGATTATTTACACAGGTTTTGGCGCTGTCTTCCTAGCGGTGGAGGCAGGACGACAGGCTAGTGACCAGTCGAAACTGTCAGGTATGAAAACAAACTCTTGGTCTGAAAAAAGAACCTAATAACATAAATTATCAAAAGATCAAATGAACCTCAGGACTATTCATTCATAGGATATTCATTCAGTCGTGTTGTGTCTAACACCTGTCACTGAATGCCATTTTTTACCACTTTCGCAATGCATTGTGAATCTATATTGACCAGTGCGGTGACCTTCAATACCCACTACTTCTCCAAGTGCATTGGAGGACATTTTGAGTGCACTTTTTCATCTGCTGTTAATAGACCTTTTTCACAACAGCCGGAAGTTCCACCGTGTAGTTTTGCAGAGCTTCCAGTTAATGGTTTTCTATGGCAAAATATTTGTGGAAATCCCTCAGTCGTCCACATAGAATCCATGGCAAAGGAGAAATTCAATTTGTCAACTGGACAAACGTTTATTTGGTCGAATATGTTTCGCAGCTCATTGAAGCTGCTTCTTCAGTTCTGGATGAACTGGATGAGCTGCGAAACGTATTCGACCAAATAAACTTTGCCATCTGTGGAAATGTCTGGTGTATTCTCCACCAGCTTCATAAATCTCACCAAATCTTCAATCAACAAGGTCGACAAAGGATAAACATTCTTCCATGAAAACTTAAAGGTGAACATCAACTAGCATTTGTGAATTACTAATGTTAGGGTAATGAATAACGTAAGTAATAAATCATTCATTTATAAGTAACTTGTTAACTCAGACTGACTCTAGAATTAAAATTAAAAATCGATTTCATGATGTCGACATTAGCACAGATAGATTTGTGCCGTTTGAATGCTACAGATGTTCACAGATTACATGTCGAGCATTCAAACGGCACAAATGTATCTATCTCTGCTAATATCGACATTGTGATATCGATTTTTAATTTTAATTCTAGAATCAGTCTGTGTGAACACCTTACTTCTGTTTTATTCATGACCATAATGTTAGTTTTGCTCAGGAGTAGTTCTAAATTCTTCATGGATGAATGTTTATCCTTTGTGGACCTTGTTGGTTGAAGATTTGGTGATGGGGCAGATGAAGCTGGTGGAAAATACGCCAAACATTTCCACAGATATTTTGGCACAGAAAACCATTAACCAGAAGTTCCACAAACCTACAGGGCGGGATTTCCGGCTGTGAAAAAGGTCTACTCGGACACCATTAAAAATAGCCCTACAGGGAACAGCCTAAAAAAAGGCCAAACTTTATTTTTTTTAAAGTTGCACTATGTAACTTTTAAATTAGTTGACACATCACCTGCTGGTTTCTATGGAGATGTCATTGCTCACATGACATTAAACAGCTCTACGTTACATTTATTCAATTACGGATGGTTTTATATCTCAAAAATACCTAGAAAAACAAACATTCTGACTGTGAGCGGTGTCGCCTTTCCACAGATCTGACCTGTAACTTCTTCTAGTTTGGTCTCTGTGAAGATTGAAAGGTTTAAAGCCATATTGTGAAGCATTCCAGACAAAGCAATAACATCTCCAAGGAAAAAAGCATTTGACGGACCCTTCACCAGAAAAGTTACACAATGCACCTTTATATATAATGATGTTAACTGTGTTTTAGTAAAATGAGTAATCTAACGTGTCATTTTTTTTAACAACAAACCAAATTTATAGCTCCCCAAAGTAATCCACAATACCGTATGAGTGCTTAAACATGTTCCTCCATCTTTACTTCCCAAATGACGTCATCAGAGTCTTATATTTTATCGACTTAGCTTCACAAAACCCCCGATTCCATTAAAACCCCACATATTTCTTAGCGCGTGGCTAATGTAGCGCGCTAAAATCATTTCCCAAGCTCCGCCGCCCCATAACTTAACCCTGCGCCAGTTATCATCCGATTAGCATTGACGTCGCGGCGCCTGGCTACGCTAACAGCACCCAAACGCAATCTCAACGTGATGGATTTGATTCTGTTCAATGTATTTGTGCATCGAACGGGCGGCCATTTTAATTAAGAGTCTTGTTGTTATAAATGGGGAGGTTGGTAAAAGGCATACGCTGATTTATGAGGTCATTTTCAAAGGCTATAGAAAAATATACGGTTAGCGATACGGGGAATTTGAATACAAGTTAAAGTGTATTGGGGATTTTATAAATGGAAGCAATATTGTAAAAATGTATAGTAATGTTTAGCAGAATCGGGACTTCTTGGACTATAACAGGACTACTTTGGATTAACATCACTCTCAGGGCTGTTCTACATGTATCTCTATGGTGGAATGTCCAGCAGTTGCCATGGTGATAATGAAAAAAGCAAAACAAAATGGATTTAAACAGCACATTTTCTGGAGCCTGTGACTGACTAACTAATTACACCAGGACTAAAACAGGACTACAGTCAGACTAAATCAGGACTACACTCGGAAATAAACCAGGACTACACTTGGACTAAACCCAGACTGTACTAGGACCACACTCGGACTAACCCAGGACTACATTCAAACTAAACCAGGAATAACAGACTACACTTAGACTAACCAGGACTAACCAGGACACTAACCAGGACTACACTTGGAATAAACCAGGACTACACTTGGACTAAACCAGGACTACACTTGGAATAAACCAGGACTACACTCGGAATAAATCAGGGTTACACTCGGAATAAACCAAGATTACACTCAGACTGAACCAGGACTGCACTTGGACTGAACCAGGATTACACTTGGATTAAACCAAGTATACATTAGGACTAAACCACTGAGGACTACACTCGACCAGGACTACAGACTGAACCAGGACTACACTACTGGACTGAATTCCAGGACTTGGACACAGGACTCGGAACTACACCAGGACTACACTTGGAATAAACCAGGATTATACTCGGAATAAAACAGGACTATACTTGGACTGAACCAAGATTACACTCAGACTGAACCAGGACCACACTAGGACTGAACCAGGACCACACTCGGGATAAATCAGGACTACACCCATACTGAACCAGGAATACACTTGGACTAAACTAGGACTACACTCAGACTGAACCAGGACTAAACCAGGACTACAGTCAGACTAAACCAGGACTACACTCAGACTAAACCAGGACCACACTCGGGATAAATCAGGACTACACTCGGACTGAACCAGGAATACACTTGGACTAAACTAGGACTACACTCAGACTGAACCAGGACTAAACCAGGACTACACTCGGGCTAAACCAAGACTATACTCGGACTAACCAGGACCACACTCGGGATAAATCAGGACTGCACTCGGACTGATCCAGGATTACACTTGGACTGAACCAAGATTACACTCGGACTGAACCAGGACCACACTAGGACTGAACCAGGACCACACTCGGGATAAATCAGGACTACACCCAGACTGAACCAGGAATACACTTGGACTAAACTAGGACTACACTCAGACTGAACCAGGACTAAACCAGGACTACACTCGGGCTAAACCAGGACTACACTCGGACTAAACCAGGACCACACTCGGGATAAATCAGGACTACACTCGGACTGAACCAGGAATACACTTGGACTAAACTAGGACTACACTCAGACTGAACCAGGACTAAACCAGGACTACACTCGGGCTAAACCAGGACTACACTCGGACTAAACCAGAACCACACTCGGGATAAATCAGGACTACACTCGGACTGATCCAGGATTACTCTCGGGCTGAACCAAGTTTACACTCGGACTGAGCCAGGACTACACTTGGACTGAACCAGGACTGCACTCTCACTGAACCAGGATCGGACCGAGTGGACTGAACCAGGACTACATTCAGACAAAAACAGGACTACACTTGGACTTGAACCAGGATCTGAACCAGGACTGAACCAGGAACCAGTGGCAGTAAAAGTGGTGTTATCTCCACCTGCATCTGGACGGTTGCATGCCAGTATCCTGCTGCAAATGTCAGAGATGTTTTACAGATTTATGACCTGAAGTCAACATATGGCAAACCACCAGACACTTATCTACAAGAGAAAGAGAGAGCGACAAGAGGAGTGTAAAACCATAAAAATACTGTACGAAGAAGAGGAGGGGGAACGAGTAAGAGGAGTATAAGGTCATAAACAAACTACTGAACAGAAGAGAGGGAGAGAGAGAGAGGGGGGGATTGAGGAAGAAGGGGAGAAAAGGGATGTACAATACTGAATAAAAGAGGTGAGAGAGGAGGTCAGAGAGAAGGGAGTGAGGAGGAGAAAGAGGAGCGGAGAGAGGAGGAGAAAGGGAGGGAGGTGAGGAAAGAAGAGAGCAGGTGGAGGAGAGAGAAAAGGAGAAATGGGAGGGAGGAGGGGAGAGAAGAGAGAGGGAGGAGGAGAGAGGAGAGGAGTACAAAAGGGGAGAAAGGAGGAGGCCAGGGAAGGAGAAGGAGAGAGAAGAGAGGAAAGGAAGGAGAGAGGAGGAGAAAAGTGAGAAAGAGAGGGGGTAGAATAAGGGAGCAGGGGAGGGAGAGAAGAAGAGAGAGGGAGAAGAGAAAGAAGGAGGAGAGGGCTGTAAGGTCATATTAAAACTGCTGAACAAAACAGAGAGAGAGGAGGATAGGAGGAGGTAGAGAGAGAGAAAGGAGAGGTCCAATATTACACAATATTGACACATGTGAGCTTTAAGACATGTTAGAATGTTGTTGCCTCCTCAAAAACAGACCTGGAGTTGCGTTTTGTTTCGTTCAAACATGTTTGAAATAGGGATACACCGATGCCGATACTGGCACCAGCCCAATACTTCCTTAATATACTTGTACTCGTAAACATTTTTAGATACCACACACCAATACCACTAACACTACGCAACATCACTGGTCACGTTCAGGAGGCCATTTGTTGTTCTGCCTAACTTCAATGTTTAAGGAGAGACAAGTCAGAAGACACGGCTCGTCATGTACGCAAATAATGCTCAATCATGTCGTCAGCAGTTTGGAAGTATTTTAGTATTAGGGAGGACGACAGGAGTAGCCTGATTCATCAGCCGGTTTCACTTCATGGAAACCGTCTGACCTCGCAGCATTAGGATTTGTTCACTCGACAGTAGGTGGTACTTTTTTTATTTAACCAATCGCTGCTATTTGGTCGTGAAATATGTAATGCGCCAAATCCCGTAGGAAGAAGGGAAATAACATCTTTCCCCTTGATAATATTCACCAAACTTTCTCTTTGTTCCAGCTTTAAATCCTTGATCTCGGGAATCGTTGCCAACACAGAATGTATGGCTTTGTCTACATTCATCTCGACCGCTTTGTTTACTGTTGTGCTGGTTCACAAAAGGGACCCAGACAGGCGCTTGAGTTTGACGTCATGGCTTCACAGCTCTTCGCTGATTGGTCGGTGTGTGGTCTACAATTTCCGGGATTCTTGCAAACTTTCAAGTGTATTCCGATTCCTGACCTAGTCACTAGAGAGAAATGAAATCGAGCTGAGGCACTAGGTGGCGCCAGCCTGGCTACGACAGGAGTAAGGCGGATCGCAAATTATGTAGTGCCAAGGTATCAAGGGAAAACACCTCATTTAATACAAGCAATTGAATCAAACATTTGAAGACACACCATAGTGATAAGTAGGCTGAGTTCACCAAAGCTCGCACTAGCCGTCAACAGCCAATTTTAACCAAAGTTTTCAAGAAATGAGAGAAAATGTCCAAAGATAGCACCCGGGCAACAAAAATCACAGAGACTTACCCACTACATTGCGCCGCATGACTAAGCACTTTCAGTCATCGTCGATATTGGCTTTCAGCGTCTTATAGATGTTCCAGTTGTCGCTACATGACAGATGTGATGTTGCCTAAAGTGTTCGATGTTGTGAAAACTGATGTTAGGTCAGTGGTACATGAGATTGAGTCAATAAGATGCACGACTGATATTTGGAGTAGCAGTAGGGGTGGGGTTTAAAGTATCGGTATCAGTACTAAGTATCAGCAAGTACAGAAATGATTATACTTGTAATTGTATTGGTTTTTACAAAAGTGGTATCGGTGCATCCCTAGTTTGAGAGTACTTCCTGTATTGCCACATGACATCACAAGGTTTAACAGTGTTTTCAGATTGAGAGAAGAACTCAGCCTAAATATGCAGAGTTTGTGTGTGAAACATGTGTGAATGAAACAAAACACAACTCCAGGTCTGTTTGTGACGAGGAAACAACAATAGAACATAGATGAGAAAACAGAGTAACATGAGCCCTTTAATGTTTCACAGTTGGACCTTCTCCTCCAAAAAAGTTACACAGAGCACAATAAAGCTTATATTTAGGCTCAAAGTGTGAAATTGAAATAGTTTTTGTCATGTTTCTCCTTCTAAACTCGAGCGTATCAAATCTCTGGCCTCTCTCTTCTCTGACACAACATGACTCACTCTAGGGCTCATTTCCAAACGCTTGAAATCACCAGTCTCCAGTCCAAAACCACCATTCTACTTTTAACTTTGTCTGAAAAAGGAAAAGACGGAGAGACGCAGAGAGAAAGAAAGAGATCCACTTTTTTGGCATCAGTGTGTCAAGGTTTGCCAGGAATTCAACGCACAACTTGTTCAGGGAAGCTAAAGAAAGTGTCTTCCTCAAGGATGACAGTTACCAGTGGTCAGCTGGAATTGTACCACCAACCTACTGCTGAATTCCTACGGTTACTGCTACTGCTGCAGAATACTGCTACTTTACGACTACTACTTCTACTACTACTGATGCTATTACTAGTACTGCTACTATTATTACTGCTACTATAACTACTACTACCAGTACCCCAGTACCACTACTACTACTGCTACTACTACCAGTACCACTACTACTACTACTACTACTACAACTAACACTACCATGAAATTGTACCACCAATCTACTACTGAATTTCTACGGCTACTACTACTGCTGAATACTGCTACTATGACTACTACTACTGATGCTACTGCTATTACTACTACTGCTACTACTACTAGCAGTATGACTACTACTATGGCTACTACAACTATTACTGCTACTAGTACTGCTGCTGATGCTACTATAACTACTTCTGTTACTAGTACTACTATTACTCCTGATACTACTAGCAGTACTACTACTACTACTACAAGTATTACTGCTACTATGACTACTACTTTTACTTTACTTTTTCTACTTCTACTACTACTGCTACTATGACTACTCCTTTTACTTTACTTTTTCTACTTCTACTTCTGCTGCTTTGATTACTACTACTTCTACTACTACAGCTACTACAACTATTACTTATTCTACTGCTGCTGCTACTATGACTACTTCTGTTACTATTACTACTACTTTTACTACTTCTTCTACTGCTGCTGCCGCTATGACTACTACTGCTACTACTACAACTACTATAACCACTGCTACTACTGCTACTTCTTCTGCTTCTTGTACTACTTCTGCTACTTCTACTATTTCTTCTACTTTCTACTACAACCACTACTACTACTACTACTACTACTACTGCGACTACAACTACTTTATAATATCTTACATGTTGTTTTGAACAGGACTGGTTGAGTGCTGTCAGTCTGAGTGAGTCCAGTGGTTTGATAAAATGTGCTGTAGGGAAAGTACTCGTACTAATTAAAAACATGTTTAAAACACATTATATTTGACCTTTGGACGTTCAGCTGGGAGCGCACCTGTCTCCCTGTGTTTAGACATGGATTTACAATGTTATCAGTCCTATTGTCTGTAAATGTTCCACAGTACGGCATTAAATAAAGCTGTGCAGTTAATACTATTTTAAGCAAGACTTCAAAAATGTAAAAAAAAAAAAAAAAAAAGTGTAGTAAAAGTCTGTCCAAAAAGTGTTGTTGCAATACTAAAATTTTCAAAACTTTCGATATTAAGGAATAGACTTGATACCGATTACGATACCACCATGATAATTAAAACCAGTATCTAGTTTTAACACTAATATAAAATATCTAATATTAGTATCTGATTTTCAATACTTTTGACAACCCTAGTCTGGAGTGATTATGTTTAGGAAAGAAATACTGAAAACCATTTTATTATAATAAGACAGATTCAAATCATACTGAAAATGACCGAGTTACAGGTCAGATCTGTGGAGAGGCAACACTGCTCATGTTTTCCACATATTTTTGGTTAAAGGTCCTATATTAAAGTTAAAGTGCCTCATGTGAGCTTTAGACCATGTTTTAATGTTATCTCCTTGAAACAGACCTGGAGTTGTGTTTGAGTCTTTTCTTATTAGTCTGTCTACTAGGGGTGTAACGGTACATGTATTTGTGCCGAACAATTTCAGTACGGGACGTTCAGTTCGGTGCAGGGCCGTGCACAAGTGATTTCACGCAATTTGTGTGTGTTGCCTTGACAACAATTGCCCTCTGCCTTGACTGCCCTCTGCCTCCCGCCCCAGCCTACAGACCTGCACTTACTGCAGACAGTATGGACAAGTTGGTTTTCCTGGCCAAAAATATGAAGATTAAGTAAAGCTGGAACTGTTAGTGCTGCACTTTTCTAAAAAGTTTTCTTTACTGTTTACAAGGAATTATTTTTTTTTAATAATATTTCATACATTTGTTGCTTATTTGAGAATATTTTATTGAACTTACTAGTATTACGAAGCAGCACTTTGCATTTATTTTATTTTGGTTTAATAAACACACAAATAAAAAACAAGCAAATGGTTTTGCATTTTGTTCCATTCTGTACTGAAAATGAACCGAACCGTGACCTCAAAATCAAGGAACATACCAAACCGTGATTTTTGTGTACCATTACACCCCTACTGTCTACATATCCAAATTTCAAAATGCTCTGTTCCACCTTGTGATGTCATGTTGTGGTTCCAGGTTAACAGCTACCATTTACTTTTAGTTCAATAGAGATTGGCAATTCCAGGGCTGAAATTATCCAAATACTGAAAATGGAGCATTTCCTGTATTACCAGATGACATCACCAGGTGGAACAGAGTTTGTTTTCTGTTTGAGAGAATAACTCAGCCTAAATATGCAGGATTTGTGTGTTAAACATGTTTGAAGGAAACGAAACACAACTCCAGGTCTGTTTGTGATGAGAAAACAACATTAGAACATAGCATAGTGAGTATTACACTATACACAGACCCTTTACTACAATCTGATCTCAGTGCATGTTTCCGTGTTGTTGGTTTTGTTGGACAGGAGGAAACTTGAATATTTTCATTCTTGGGCGAAATCCCTGTGATGGTGCTTCAGGCTCGGACTTGCGCCGTGAGCCCAGATCAGAGCTTCTCTCACTGTAAATGTGACGTCATTACCTCGCATGGAGGCCAGTAGCAAAAACACTTACAGAAACAGTACAAAGGTTAAAGGCAGAGACAGATACAGTACTTTTAATGCAGTACTGTACAGGGAAGTGGTGAACACTGATTGAAGTGTGATTCACCCACGTTTGAGTCATCTTCATTCTACAGTATTTTCTTTATTGCCCATGTTTTCACCATCACCACTACACACCCTCTGCTCTATACTTCATTCTCCACTTTTAGATTCTTAAACGGTAGGATTCAGCAGTGTCACATAGCCATGTTGGAACAAATCTGCAGCTACTGTATCCATGAAGGATGCACTGATCCAGCTGTTTCGATATCGACCTACACATATCTGATATCCACCAATGCTAAAGCAGAGACTGAAAATATCATTCTTTTCATTTAGAGAGCCAATATTACATCATCTTGTGATTTGTGTGATAAGTTTCCTCATCACAAACAGGCCTGGAGTTGTGTTTTGTTTCATCCACCCATGTTTAACAAACGGAAAGCAAACTTTGTTCCACCTTGTGATGTTGAACAGAGAAATAATGTCAAAACACTGAATGACATGTCAAATAAGATGTCAAATCTGGATGACTTACCAGAGGAGATCCAGGGCCTGAAAGCTCTTGTGAGAGAAAAAAAAAAAAGACAAACTCATGTCATGTGGCAATACAGTAAGTGCTCCAATGTGTTTTTAAATTCCATACATTTTCACTAGAATAGGCTCTATTCACGTGTACGTCACAAACCAGGAAGACGTTTGGAAACATGCGATGACAACTTCCGGCGGGCTCTGTTCACAGTAGTAACTCTGAGAATATGTAGGAAAAATTAGAAAATGGTCCAGTTTACTTCTCCATGTCTCTGGAGCGTTCAGGTAATCAACCATTATAACCACACTTCAGTTTTCATTTCCCCACTGACACACAACTCCGAACAATTAGAAGAGATGAGGAGCCAAATTCAAGATGATTCCAAACAGCACATACGTATGCAGTTTCTACCGAAATAAAAGTACAAGATAGCTTAACTTAACTTAAAAACTACTGCTTCGTGACATCACAAGATGAAACAGAGCATTCTGAGCTTTGGAGATGTAGACAGACTAATAATAAAGGATTGCTCAAACATGTGAATGAAACAAAACACAACTGCAGGTACAGTATGTTTTTCGAGGAGGTAATAACATTCTAAAATGCCTTAAAGCTCACAAGAGTCTATTTTGCGTGATATAGAATCTTGAAAAATAAAAATAAAAAAATCCAAATAACTACAGAAGAGCTTTGCAGAAATACAAGTTAAATACATATTATGAGACATTTTGGATTTGGCACTTCCAGGTCATCGCACAATGCATACTGGGAAGGATCCTCCGAAAAAGTGAGCATCAAACCGCCATGTTTGTTTTCCCAGTGGGATGCGTTTATGGACAAAGCTGATCTTTTCAAGTCTTTTGAACCATATCGCTTTTGTTTCTGGTTCTGATATTGTCATATTTTAGTTTTGGGATTTGGACATCGTAATTGTGTGGTTGTTGGATGTTGGACTGCAAACCTCCGTTCAAACTGTTTCCCTTCCCAACGGAATTGAAAAATAATGAAAGGCGAAGGCGATGGGCAGTATTGATCCACAGGAAGGACGAAAAAGGAAACTTTTGGCTGCCTAAGAATTCATCCCGAGTTTGCAGTGAACATTTTGTATGTGGAGCGCCATCAAAGCGGGATCCCGTTTGTTGAGTGAGAGGTACAGAAGACAAACAGGCCGAGCTCGCACTTTCTTGTTCGAGTTTACAGCAACATTACATCTTGGTCGCTTTACAGTGGAAGTTGTTTCTTGGAGAACAGCTGGTGCCTTTCGCTTTGGTGTTGACTTTTTAAATCCGTAACCAAGGTTGAGCGAGGGATCGGGATTTCGCTTTTGCATTTATGGAGTTCGCAAACTTCCTGAAGCCCATTTTCCAAGCTGTTTTCCACTGTTAGAACATCCAACAATCACACAATTACGATGTCCAAATCCCAAAACTAAAATATGACAATATCAGAACCAGAAACAAAAGTGATGTGGTTCAAAAGACTTGAAAAGACTGGTTTTGACAATAGACGCATCCCACTGGGAAATCAAACATGGCGGTTTGATGCTCACTTTTTCGGAGGATCCTTCCCAGTATGCATTGTGCGATGACCAGAAGTCAGAAATTCGGGATGCATGTATAAATCGTCTTATTACACTCATTTTTAGATCAAAATGGGATATCTGCTGAAACAATATTTTGGAAGCTGATATCAAATCCATCATAATTTTCAGTAAGAGTGGCCTGTTTTTTTTTTATTTAGTCGTTTTAGATGAATATTGCAATTTAAAATATGCAAAAGCTTATGACAAAAGGATCCACAGGTGTCATCTTATATAACTATACAGCAGACGCAACCACAAAATGTCTTCTTTAAACTATTACAATACTGAAACGTCCCATGAAGCCAGCTTGTTAAGACATCTTCATCATTTCATGTCATTCATACGTCTTCATTCGCCTTTAGATTGAACTGAATTGGAGCGTGGCGTTTGTGTCTGTCATGGTCCATAGAAAAGCGCTTTTAATCACGTCTGACAGCCCTGATCTTTCTCCTATGAAGCAATTTGTAAAACGTGTCTCGACAGTGTTTTCACAATAAGAGAGTGAATATTCAGACAGAGGAGCAGAGATGGAGGATCGGAGACAGAGGAGCAAACAGGAGCATATTAAACTCTTCGAGACCATAAGATAGAA
The DNA here is from genome assembly GCF_026225935.1 of Boleophthalmus pectinirostris. NCBI lineage: Eukaryota > Metazoa > Chordata > Actinopteri > Gobiiformes > Gobiidae > Boleophthalmus > Boleophthalmus pectinirostris. The sequence goes on along the minus strand of NW_026571152.1, from coordinate 9,278,985 downwards.
AGATAGAAATTTACTTTTTTTTCCTTGCAAAGTTGAGAGTCGTGACTTTCCGTGCATACTGTATATTCAGGATTATCCTTCGTCAAACGCACACTGTGTGATGACGTAGGGAAAATGAGTGTCCAATAGTAACGATGTCCAAATCTCTCTGTACGATATTATCACGATATGCATCTCACAGTACGATATTTATTGTGATATTTTGGAGAGGCTGATATAGTTCTAGATCGGACACTTTTTTGCTTTTAAAATACCTTGAGAAGATTTTGGTGTGAATTATCTCTGCCGTAATCCCAAGAATTCAAGAAAAAAACATATCTTTTAATGTTGTCTGCACTGAAATGAATCATGGGATATGTAGTTTCCGATGTTTATAAGCTGTTGCTACTATAAAAATATGCATTTAAGCAAAGGAACTTGTAATTCGATATATTGTGACAGCCCACAATATTATTGTGAGACTTTTGACAATACCATATCACAATATTTTTTTGGTTATTGTTAAATCCCTAGCGATTACAACTTCCCAGGCCCAGTTTTCATCATCTACATGTCATTGTAGCATTCCGTTATGTTCAGATAATCAACAATTACAACAATACCTCAGTTTTCATCATTTCCCCACTGACGCACAACTCTGAGTGCACTGGGTACATGTGATTAGGAGAGATGAGGGGCCAAATTCAAGATGATTCCAAACAGCACATACGTATGCAGTCTTCATTTTACTGCTGATGACATTTACTTCAATGGGTTTTATCAAAGTCGGTTTTAATAGATCCTTGTTAGGCGAGCCCACTGTCGGTAACTACACTGGAAGTTGTCTAATGTCTTCCTGGTTTGTGATGTAAGTGTGAATACAGTCTATAAGAACTTTGTTTTCCACCAAACTCATGCACTCCATCCATTCTGATTGGCCCAAACTTTGCCAAAGAGTGTAGTGAGTCAAAATAGTCTGATGCTCTGAGCGTCTGTGTACGTAACAATTGGAAAAAGTCGCTCTAAGTGCAGTTATTTCTCAAATAAATGACAAATAACACATCTTGGTCTGGGTAATTGCACATCCCTTGCGACTTTTATTTGAAAGGTTTATTTCAGTCAAAATGTACAAATCCCAATATAATAAACCCCATGGAAATGCAGGAAGTGATGTGGCTCTGTGCCCTGGACCTGACACCAGCTGTTTCCATGACTGGCACCAGGAAAGTCATGGGGCCATTGCTCTGGTTTTTTTTTTTTTTTTTTTTTTTTTTTTTTTTTTAAGGCAATAAGGATATTTTGAGTTTACTTACAGACTTGATATTTTGCACTTTTGTAGCTAAGGCCCTAAATTAAGCATTTTTTAACTTCAAAAAGTTGTTTTTTGGACATGTTTGCTGTGTGTTTTTTATGAAAAAGTGTGGATTTTATTTGTATTTCTGGTCCTATAGTTTTTATCACAGCCTTATGACAGAACAACAGCAGCAGATTATTAAAGAACAGGTTGTACTGAAAAGCAAAATTAAGAAAAGAAATCCAGGCGAGGACAAACATACTAAAACTGATCATACAGGAACAAGATTAGCATGCTAGTTATACTCAGCATTGTCATAATATAAAAAATCTGCTCTAGTTTTTGAAAGTTGTGAAAAGTTATTTAATACAGTCACATAGAGTAAAGGTGTGTAAAAACCTTTAGCCTAAAACAATCTCCTCCAACACTTGACTTTTCTACTCCCCTCTCCTTTCTTTCTCCTCTCTGTTTCTCCTCTTTTTCCTCTCTCTTTCTCCTCTCCTGTCTTTCTCTTCTCCTCTCTGCCCTCTGCGTTTCAACACATAGTTATAAATCTGTTCTCATTGGGCTCCTGTCTGTCAGCTCTCTGCTCTCAAACTAAACTTAAAACACAACCCTCATTTCCTGGTGTCTTTGAAAGTCACATTCACAGGGGTCAGTGAACGCACCATAAACCACCGACAAAGCAGCTCCTCATCCGTGCACTCGCCTTCGTTTTGTACAGTGAGGAGGATCAGAGGACCACAGCAGGACCATGACTGTGTTTACATGTGTCACATCACAATGACAAACCGCGTAAAACTGCACAAAGATCATTGATTTGCAATAAGTTACTGATTATGAAGAGCTTGTGAACATCTGTCATTTATCCCTCATAATGTTTTAAATTTGGATGTTGCACAATTGGGACGGGTATCATTAAGAAGTTGACATACCTTAATACATTGGTCAAGATACGATACATGTCTCGATACAGTGCACTTTAGTTCAATAAAAAATAAAGGCTAAATCATGGCTGTGATACTAAAAGTCTTTGTTAAACCACTTCTTGTGTAAAGTTCATATGAAACACATTTTAATCATCAAAACAGTGAAAATGTCAAATGTGTTGCATAAACGAGTTTCCTTCCTCTAAATAAGCAACAAAGCTGTAGCTCTGTAACATTTAGTAAAATATACCAAAAACTGCTCCTGGCAATATACAGCAGGCCACAATATTGATACTGTATCATCACACGATACAATATATGGATACTTCAATATTTTTTCACACCCCTATTGTTCAGTGGTAGGCAATCACTCAATCCAGGTTAGAGTCCCGAGATGCCTCAGCCTTTTTATATGGAGTTTGCATGTTCTCCATGTGTCCGGGTAGGTTTCCTTTAGACAATCTGTTTTTCTTGCCAGGCTGCCGCCCCCTAGTGCCTCTGCTCAATTTCATTTCTCTCCAGCATCTAGGTCAGGAATTGGAATACATTAGACGGTTTGCAAGAACCCCGGAAGGGCAAGTCCGGGCACCAGCCAATCAGTGAAGAGCCGTACATTCTGCGTTGGTAACAATTCCTGAGCTCAAGGATAACCCTAACCCTAACAAAGAGAATGTTTGGTGAATTTTATCAAGGGGAAAGACATTATTGCCCTTCTTCCTACGGTATTTGGGAAAAGTTTAATATACCTAATATATACTGCGCACTAAAGCGATTATTTCAGATTTGCTTGTGTATAATATTAAATGATATATAATATTATAATATTATGTATAATATATATATTTTAATGGAAAAAGGTGCACTTTGCCCACTCCAGTACGCACTCATTTGAAGTACTCACTATTTATCACCTGGCTCAGGACATCTGGCCTCTTGGGTAGATCCTGATCCTGATCTGGTCATTTAAAGTAAACACAAGTGATCCAGGCTTTAGGAAATCTCACTTAAGAGATCCAGGTCAGTGCAGCTCAAACTCAGGTTTACTCTAGTTTAATCCAGGTTTAATCTCACAACAATGCGCTGGAGGAAGTCTGTTTAAGTGAGAAGCCAAATCTCAACTCATTGTGTGGGCTTGTGTGTCAGATGCCCTCCCATCCTTCTGTATCCCTGTGTGTCAGATGCCCTCCCATCCTACTCCATGTTATTTACTTTGAGGCAAGTCCAGATAACTCTTCTCATGTTTGATCAAACATATTATTTTATCAGTATCTCATCTGAGAATGCAGGGGTGGAGACATTAGTGAGTTTCTGTGTCAGTCTGACCCAAACTTAAATATGAAATCTGCACCGATACTGAGATTAAGAAAGAGAGAGGTGCCAAATGTTCTTTTTTATCCTGTCTAATAAGAAATAGTTTTAGCCTGTCAGGGTTTAACTAGTTTTCAAAGAAAACCTAAATGAGGACTACATTACAACTGCCTATATTGCATAAAGAAAGTGGCCTACATTTATTTCTAAGATGTCATTTTTATACACATGATACACATGAAAAGGGCCTGCACATTTCTTATAAGCAAACTGCATAGTAACTGTAGTAGTAGTAGTAGTAGTAGTAGTAGTAGTAGTAGTAGTAGTAGTAGTAGTAGTAGTAGTATAGTAGTCAAAACACACGCTCTAGCACATTTCCACACACTTTAAAACCATTAGCGCCTCGCGCACATATTAGCTTACACAACAACGTGCCACTGTAGCCCAGGTGAGGAGCTAGCTCTTAGCATGCTAGTGACACATGCAAACAGACTGCTAACTTTCACTTTCATTCACTCACGGCTCGGAAACAAATGCTATGGCTATAAACGCTAGCCCCAAACACGCACGGGTCAAAGGGCGAGTATTCCAGTCTGGGTTTAGTCCAAGTCCAAGACCAGGGATAGTCCTCGATAAGACCCAGGAATTTCATAAGAATGTTGTAGCATTAGCGAGAGATGTGTCTATTTTAGCTGTAGCGGGGCACGCATAGTTTCACAAATTGTCAAGGCTTTAAAAACAATAGAGGAGGCATTATGGGAAATTATGGAGTTGACGTATTAGACTAAGGATTTTAATAGAAATGCAATTATAATTTAAATTTACAATGTTTGACATTTAATTGAACCTAGTGCTTAAAATAGATTGACAGCCAGGCCTATTGTTTTTGTGTTCTGCTCAGATGGAGCAGAAGATGCAGGATACGTTCTTTAACAACAATCATTTGAGTCCAATGAGGTTCATTTGGTCTTCCGATAATTCATGTAAACATCAACAATTATATGAGTTTCATTCAAACAAGATCAAGTTAGGATGACCAGATTTTCACATTTCAAAACTGGGATGGTTTCGTAGAAATAAACATTGTGAAGAGTGTGTAACATTGTCCTTTCTTGACTCACTTGTGGGTCCATCATAATCTGAGGTACTTCTATTGGTGCATTTTTTTTTATTTTTTTTTGCCTTACGGTCATTTTTAAGCACTGTTTTCTGTATTTTTTTGAAACAAACCACAATATATGCCTCTCTTACTGTTGGCAGGGATCAGATTGGTCCAAAATAGGGACACCTGGAACATTTCTTGTATAAAACTGTGACAAATCACTGGTTTTGTACAAATCTGCTGAGGCATGGGACACAGGCTCAAAACTGGGACTGTCCCAGGGAAACAGGAACGTCTGGTCACCCTGGTCTAAGGCTCTGTACATTCCCGACTTTCTCTCTATGTATTTGAGCAAAACTTGTCCCCAGTACACATATATTGTATATGCAGCTCTGACGGTCAAAATAAATCCCGTGTACTGTCTGCATTAATAACACTGCAAAAAACAATATCTAGGTAAGTTAAAATGACTTAAATTAAAAACCTTTTACTTTATTTGAGTAGATTCAGCTTGACAAGTAAAATTATCTACCAAGGGAATAAGTGTGTTTTTCTGAATTCAAGCAGATTGGATTTTTCTTATTTTAAGTGCGAAGAGTTGTTGTTTTTATTTTAAGTGTAGCAAGATGTATTTTCATATTTTAACTACAAAAGGTCTTGTTCCACTGGCAGATCATTTTACTTGTCAAGTGAAATTTACTCAAATCATGATAAAACTTTCAAGCCATTCTTAACTTGGCTAGATTTGAGTTTTTGTGGTGTATGACGCATTTTATTGTCCAATAACCAGGAAGAGCACATTAGCATGCTAGTTGTTGTTAGCTATCCATCAAGACAAAACTCCTCTCTGGCTCTGAGAGTTCTGAAGAGCATTTCACACGTGGAATAATTAGAATGTCCTGAATGCATAAGGTAAGTGAGGCAGAACGTTAGACCACTGCAAATGTTTAAAATGAACTAGTTCTGTTTTCCATAATAATAAGAACTGGAAAAGACATTCCCCGTCTGTCCAGGGGCAAGAACAACTCATGGTTGCTCCAGGTTCTGCAGCTCTGAGGAATCTGGACCCAGAAAGAATTCTCCTATAGAACACTGTGCATTTTTTTTAAACTAAATACTAATTACTCACCACAATGAGTTTATAAGCACTTTGCACAACTTTCAGAGACCATAGCAGAATTTTGCAATCACAGTAATGCTATCAACAAATGGCATGATAACACGCACTTCCTGATTGTCAGACAGAAACCTAGCGTTTCTGTCCGACAGTTTCTTGTTTACATTCGTATTACAAGACCGAAAACACTGGTGTTCACAGGTTTATTTTTTGTGCTGTAGTTAACATTTTGAGGACATTTTGAATTGCTAATCGCTACGGCAACAGTGCTCGCTTTTCATCGCTCTAAAAGTAGTTTATCACTATGCAGTACCATGGTTTTCAAATGATGGTTACAGGTACAGAAAATATATATTTTTAAACTGCTCATGTTCTGACACAGACACACAGAGATTCTTCTCTATTTTCACAGTCTGAACTTTTTTTTACATTTTTAAATCCTCAAAGTGCCTAAAAGTCAGATTTAGCCTAGACCCGCTCACACACCCGAGCACACGCTAGGTCCACTCTAACTTTTTTTTTGGGCTCATGAGCACAGGCCATTGAAAACAATACAACAACAACACAACATGAGCACAGGTCATTGAAAACAATACAACACCATAGGGAGTGCACCTTTAATACCATAGTGTGGAACATTCCTGACAAAGCCGAAACATCTCCATTAAGACCAGCACATGGCAGACATCAGAAAAGTTACATAGTGCACCTAAATAGGCCTGCTCCCAATGTTATGTTTTGAATTCATATTTCTTCAGTCTCTTGTTGTTGTCCTGTCTCCTCTGTCCCTTCGGTCACGCTGATAAAACCCACGAATCCTGCGCTCTCGGGTTTCGCTCCTGTTTGCGCCTCCGCATGGCCTGGAGGAGCATGGCGTGTGAAACCTTAGCTCCGCTTGTTGTTCCATCACAAAAGTGTTGGAGAGGTGCGGAGGTGTATATGTCCCCTGCCTCTCGGTGAATCAAAACCAAACGCCAAAAATGTCCAAAAAGTCATAAAATGTGAGCCCGAGCTGAGACCAAAGCAGGTTTACACAGCATTGTAATGGGAAAGAGTCGTGTTACTAGGATCAGAATACATGAGCTATTATACAAGTGTTTAAAGGTCGAAGAAGAGAGTTGTTTTTATCACTTTACCTAATGGTGTTGTCACGATACAAACATTTCAAACTCGGATCAATCAATTAGAATCTCATTTTCGAAACTTTTGACAACTCTAATACTTATACATATACTTTGGACTTATTTGGCTGTACTTCATTTTTGCTATCTTAACAGAACCAGATCATTTTAAACAGTTTGCAGTGGTCCAAAGTTCTTCCTCACTTACCTTATGCATTCTCCGCATCTTAATTATTCACCTTGATGAGTTTATAAGCACTTTTCACAACTTTCAGAGACCAGAGCGAAGAGGCTTTATGCATGTTTGAGTAATTTAGTATTCTCTCCTGGTCCCCATTTTTTATTTGTAAAGGGACAGCACATATTAATGAACATTTGCATCTTCAGTCTGTCAGCAGGTTGATGTGAAATCATCTACAGGACATGGAAAAGTACAGCAACAATCACACAAAAGTACACAACACCAGTACACTCACTATACATACAGTTCATTTCAAACAGTTCATTTGGAGTACAAAGTCAAGAGTTAAAGAGTTAAACTAACAACCCTTCAATATTAAAAAAAAAAAATTAATTTGGATAAACATAGTGACACATTTGACCATTGAACAACCAATGTTTTAAAGCTTTAGAAAATGTTGCCAGCGTTGGAAGTTCTTGTACGTGAGCAGCTTTGTGGTCCATGTTTGACCTCCTCCATAAGCAAAAGAAAACTGTCCAAAAGCACTTTTTCTAAACAGCACAGAGCAGTCGCCTCTAGTGCCTGCTCTTGTTGTGCAATTTGAATTTCTTTTCACAAACTCCTTTAGAGCAGGTGGAGCAAGATTATTAAAGACTTTGTATACCAAAATTAAATCTGCATATTTGATTGTGTTGTTCCAATTAAAAAAAATGTATTTGTTAAGTATTCTGCAATGGTGATAATTTTTGGCTTTTTGTCTAATACCTTAAGTGCGTTTTATAGATAGTTTCAGCTCATTTAAGAGTAAAATTCAAACTTTCCTTATGGTTAGCTGTAAAAGTCTACGTCATCAATGCTCCCACGCGACAAGTCTCTATAAATATGATGCAGAACTGTACACTACAACTTCACAAACTTGATGGGATGTGCAGTAGTTTCATTATAGTAGGATGCACGCCGATTTGTGATGTTGTGATAGCGCTCTGATAGCCTGATTCATCAGCCGGTTTCACTTTGTGGAAACCGTCTGACCTCGCAGCATTAGGATTTGTTCGCTCGACAGTAGGCGGGTACTTTTTTATTTAACCGATCGCTGCTATTTGGTCGTGACGTATTTAATGTGCCGGAGTGCTCAGTGGTGTCCAAGTGATCACCAGCACAACAGCAAACAACGCAAAGCAGAGAGTGAACATGTCGGTCAGCAATCGTTGTCGTTTCTGCGAGATGAACTTGCAAATTAAAGGTGCAATAAAAAATTCAAAGTTTGTATTTGACAAAGGAAGTCCAAAGGAGGATAGTGTATGCAGGCTTCTCTGGAAACTCAGGTTGGTTCAGCTCCTCACTGATTGGCCACTTCCAGGGTTCTTGCAAACTGTCTAGTGTATTCCGATTCCTGACCTAGTCGCTGGAGAGAAATGAAATTGAGCAGAGGCACTAGATGGCGCCAGACTGGCTAGCGCTCTGAAGGGGGAGCAATGCATTTTCAAAACAATAAAAGATGTGTTAGTTGATAAATGTGCGTTGTGTAACTTTTCCGGTGAAGGGTTTGTCAAATGCTTGTCTTCATAGAGATGTTTTTGCTTTGTCTGGAATGTTTCACAGTGTGGCATTAAACCTTTCTATCTTCATGGAGACCAAACAAGAGCAAATTACAGGTCAGATCTGTGGAGAGGCGACACCACTCACACCCAGAATATCTGTTTTTCTAGGTATTTTTGAGCTATAAAATCACCTGTAATTGAATAAATGTAAGGTAGAGCTGTTTAATGTCATACTGCGGAACATTCCAGGCAAATCAATGACATCTCCATAGAAACCAGAAGGTGACAGACTCTTAACCAAAAAGTTACAGATTTAATACCTCACAGAAGTAAAATATATCCTCTTTGATATCGGTAAAAGGTGAACAGGTCAATCTCTGTTTAATTAACAACTTAAAGCCCCTATAGACCATGTTTGTTTATTCTTAAAATAAGCTGAGTCTGCAGGGTTCTCACCATGCAAGCAGAAAAGACATAGAAAAATATGTTTTTGCTGCTTTCTCTGTCAATAATTCTCAAAGTTAATCATTATTATAAACCTATTTCAAGCGAGGCCCTCAACGAAGAATTGCTTTAATCCATTGAGCTGTAACTGGGACAGATGAGTTTACTGCGAGGCATTTCAAACTCGGAAACCACGCTCAACAATAGTAACTAATAAATCATGGTTTGTATTTTTGTTTTTTTGGTCTACGTGACATTTAAGGTCCATAGAAAACTCAGGAGAATTCAGAACCGTTGCTACAATTCAAGGCTAAAGGACAATAAGGGGAGGAAGTCTGGGGAGGGAGAGAGGGCAGCTGCAGCTAGAAGAATGTGAAGACCAAGACTAGACCAGGACTAAACCAGGTCCAAACTAGAACTAAGTCAGGACTAAAACAGGACTTGCCTAAACAAGTGTTAAATCAAAACTAAAGCAAGAGTTAACAAGGACTAAACCAGGTCTAAACCACAAATAAACCAAATCTCAACCAGGGACTAAATCAGGTCTATAGGACTAAACAAGAACTATGGTTTCATTTTTTATCAAGGTTTTTATTCAAGACATTAATTAGGACTAAACCAAATCTCAATCAGGTGAAATCCAAGACTACACCAGGACTAAACCCGGTCTAAACCAGGCCAAAGCCAGGACTAAATCAGAACTAATCCAGAACATAAAACAGAACTAAACCAGATCTAAACCAAGACTAAACAAGGTGTAAACCAGGACTAAATAACAAGATCTAAACCAGGGCTAAACTAGATCTATAGGGGCAGTGTGGCCCTATGCCACACAAGCCACTAGGATGCAAATTTTAAAAGGTATTTCTGCCGCTTGTTTCCATATAAATGAGCCCAAAAGTCCAGTAAAAGCTCAAATATTCCTTTATTTTAGCATGAGCTGTGAACACGCTCAAAAGACTGTTCCTCATCAATTTGGAACACCTGTATTGCCTAATTAATGATCTTAAATAGGCAGCAACCCACAGAAAACAAAGACATAGTGCCACACAGTGGCCGGAGGTGCATTTTGGCCACTACAAGATCTAAACCAAATGTAAATCAGGACTAAAAACCAGCTCTAAACCAGGACTAAACCCAATCTAAATCAGGACTAAAAACTGGATCTAAACCAGATGTAAACCAGGACTAAACCCAATCTAAATCAGGACTAAACCCAGTCTAAACCAGGACTAAAAACAAGATCTAACCCAGGACTAAACCCAGTCTAAACCAGGACTAAAAACTGGATCTAAACCAGATGTAAACCAGGACTAAACCAGATGTAAACCAGGACTAAAAACAGATGTAAACCAGGACTAAACCAGGTCTAAACCAGGACTTAAACCAGGACTAAATCAGGACTGAACCAGGTCTTGACTAGGTCTTTACCAGGTCTGGGTCATGAACTGTGGATTTGGTCATTAATAATTAAAGTAACTCTAGATGTGTGACTAACGGCAGGAGCAGTAAAGCATGCACACAGCAGACTTATACTACTACTTGAAGTACTTTCACCAGTACTGCCAGGGTTTGTGTGCATCTTTTATGCTGAACAGACAGTGAGAGGCCATGTATCTCCACACAAACAGGAGTCAGGCCTGGGATCTTCTTGCTGTGAGACCTGCTAACCACTCTGCCACTGCACAAAACAGTTATGTCTAGATTAGAAGACACGTTTGTCCTGGTTTAGACCTGGTTTAGACCTGGTTTAGACCTGGTTTAGACCTGGTTTTACTCCTTGTTTACATGGTTTAGTCTTGGTTTAGCCTGATTTTGTGCTTTATTAAACCTTTAGTCCACAGGCTTGAGTTACTTAATTATTAATTTCCAAATGTGATTTTAGTCTTTTTTAGACCTTAAGACCTGAATGTAGTCCTGGTTTAGACCTGCTTTAGATATTGTTTAATGCAGGATTAGACCTGTTTAAAACCTGGTTTAGACCTGCTGTAGAACCCGATTCTAACCTTGGTTTAGTCTTTGTTTAGACCTACTTTTTAGACCTTGTTTTTGTGCAGGTTTAGACGTGCTTTTTTAGACCTTATTTAGTGCATGATTAGACCTGGTTTAGTCTTAATTTAAACCTGCTGCAGACCTGGTTTTATTCTTGGTTTAGTTTTGGTTTAGACCTAGAAGACCTGGTTTAGACCTGCTGTAGCACTGATTTTAGTCTTGGTCCTAGTTAGTCCTAGTTTAGTCTTTGTTTAGACTTGCTTTTTAGACGCTGTTTTGGTCCTGGTTTAATGCATGATTAGACCTGTTTAAGACCTGGTTTAGACCTGCTGTTTTTAAACCTTGTTTTTATCCTGGTTTAGATCTGCTTTTTTAGACTTTGTTTAGTGCATGATTAGACCTGGTTTAGTCTTGGATTAGTTCTGGTTTAGACCTGATTAAGACCTGGTTTAGACTTGCTGTAGAACTGATTTTAGTCTTGGTTTAGTCCTAGTCTAGATCCTGTTTTTGTCTTGGTTTAAACCTGCTTTAGACCTTGTTTAGTACATGATTAGACCTGGTTTAGTCTTAGTTTAGACCTGCTGTAGACCTGGCTTTAGTCTTGGTTTAGTCCTGATTTAGACCTGCTTTATAATCCTTTTATATCACGATTAGACCTGGTTTTGCACAGTTTTGACATCTATCTGGACACACTGAAATCAACGGCTATAGCTTAGACGCACATGTTCTCATTGGTCTCACATTTAGCTCACAAACTCTATAATAAAACCTGATCCATCCTTATTAACATTATTCCGATTAGCGTCTAAACTCCATGTCTGCTCTCCCACACTTCACTTTTCCCCCCAGAGCTCCGGAGACAGTCCCGGGGCCACATTACGAGCTGTCCCCGATGAAAGATGAGCTCGAGTGGGCTTAAGTTCTGAGCTAATGCCCCCTCTCCTTCACCCTCCACCCTCCACCTGCCCACGCACCCTGACAATAAAGCACCATACAACTACCCCCCCTCCAAACCACATAACTGCCCCCCCTCCTCATGCTCCAGAGAGGGGCAAACACAGGGGTCAGGTTACACAATAGCCTCCCGCGCAAAAGTATCGTACACCAGGTCTCTACTGTAGTGGCCCCAAGGCTCTGCTATTATCGTCCAATTAAAAGGTTCTGAGATGAAGGAACAATTAAATGTATACCCTTACTTTTTAATTTGAAGTCATGTTCAAAGGTCCTTAAAATTGACTCTTGTGAGCTTTTAGTCACGTTATAATGCTCTTACCTTCTCAAAAACAGACCCCGAGTTGTGTTTTGTTTCTTTCACACAGGTTTGAGTAACGCTTTATTATTAAACTGTTTACATCTCCAAAGCTCAAAATACTCTGTACTTCTTTGTGATGTCATGAAGCAGTAGTTTTGAAGTTAACAACTACAGTATATTTTACATTTAGTTCAGTAAAGATTGGCAATTTCAGGGCTGAAATCCTCAAAATGAAGGTACACTACTGGTCAAAAGTTTTAGACAGAGGTGGGACCAAGTCGTTGTTTTGCAAGTCTCAAGTAAGTCTCAAGTCTTTGACCTCAAGTCCGAGTCAAGTCTCAAGTTAAAGACAGGCAAGTCTAAGTCGAGTCTTGAGTCTTGAACCGCTGGCTTATAAGTCCAAGTCAAGTCCAAGTTGTCTGCTTTGAGCTTCAAGTCATGTCAAGTCTTTAAACCAAAGTACGAAATAAAGCTTACATTTTTGAAATTTACATGAATTTTAAACTAAATTGTACATAAAAAGTCATGGTATATTTATATATGAGTATTTATACAGTTGTAAAAATGCAATTTTTCTCCTTTATAAAAGTCTTGACAAGATCTGAGTGTGAATCATTACAGTCAGAACAGAAAGAATTAAGATTTAAAAGTGCAGTTATTGTCTGACATGGAAGGATCATGTTCTATGTAGTTCCCTCTGTTTTAATGTATTGTACTGCATATTACTGTAGTACATTTGAGGATACCACATCACAGTACTTCAGTTACATCCAAACTAACAAAGACAGAAGTTCCAACAGGGAGACATGTTCCAGTTTGTTGCTGTAAAATTCAGTACCACATTTATCAACTGTAAAGAGAAAAGTATTTTCTAAAAACTTTTTTTAGGAGAAGAATTAAGTCTTCTCAAATCACAAGCCTAAAGTCCAAGTCAAGTCCCAAGTCATTGAGCTTCAAGTCCAGTCGAGTCCCAAGTCTTAGTCTATTTTATCAAGTCAAGTCTCAAGTCCTTAAGATCATGGCTCAAACATGCACGAATCACTCCAAATACAACTTTGGGTGAGTAAATGGTGAAAGGAAACAACTATAACATTAGTAAAAAGCTCTGAAAAGTTGATTTTGCACAATAGGACTGCATTAAAAAGGTGAAAAACAGCTAGTTCGTTGGCAACAGTTTGCAGTGGTCCAAAATGACTCCTCATTTATCTTTCAAAGCACTCAGAGCATCCTAATTACTCAAGACAATGACTTTATAAGCACTTTGCACAACTTTCAGAGACCAGAGTGGAGTTTTGCAATCCCGGTCATCCTATCAACAACTGGCATGCTAACACACACTTCCTGATTATCGGACAGAAACGCTAGTTAGTGTCCTGTTTACGTTCTCATTACAAGCCCTAAAACACTGGTATTCGCGAGTTTATTTTTCCTGCTGTAGTTTTGAATTGCCAATCGCCACGGTAACGGTGCTCGCTTTTCATCTTTCTGAGAGAGTTTATCACTAGGCAGCAGGGTGACTGGATTTTCAAAATAATGATTGGTAATGATAAAATTGTGAAAGAGCTAATTAAGGAGAGTTTTTTTGCACTCGGCCCATTCATGACTAACATTTGAGTCAGTATAGTCACATTTTCTTAGTGTTTTGGTCGTTTTTAAGATGATTTTATGTATTTTACCTAAACAAGTGACAATTTATTCCTGTTTTTACTGTTGGCAGGGGTCAAACTGATCAAAAATATGGACACTTGGGACATTTTTTATGTAAAAGTGGGACAAATCAATGGTTTTGTAGGGAAGTGTGGTCACCCTACAGTACCATGGTTTTCAAACGATGGTAAAGGTACACTAGAAGACATTTTGAGAACATTTCAGATCGTTCATCGCTAAGGCAACGGTGCTAAAGTAAACCGAACAGGCGTGAAAGCGGAACTGAGCTGGGCAGGTGTGGAGAAGATGTTGCAGTATTTGTCATGGACACAGAGGAAGCTTGTTAAAAGTGTGAAAATGACTTAAGCAGCAGATTTAGCAGCTGTCGGCCGTGTTAGTGTCATTCTTCTAACGGGGGGTATCTAAAGCTCAGACGTGTGAAGTTCTGCTCACTGTATTCAAAACAATATTAAAGGTGCGCTCCTGGTTTAGGTTTGATTTAGGGCCCAGTTTGAGTCCTGTCCTGGTCTAGTCCTGGTTTTGTCCTGATTTAGTTTCATTTAGTGGTTGTGGAATCGTCAGACTTGCCAGCACTTGTCAAACTCCCCTTTACAGTGTTACAGTAGATCTTCACGACTGTCATTTGTGCATTTAAGTAAGATTTTTTTGTACTTATCTAATATTGGTGCAACACTGAAAAATTAGCCGGTTCAGTTATCGCCGATGTGATATTGTTTAAAGGGACAGTCTGGAATTTGGACATAGGACCTCATTTCCTAGTGAGCCAGAGTGTTGGAGACGTGTGGAGATACTTTTTGAAATATTCCATCCAGTCCTTGTATTTGCAGAGGTCGCTGGTGCTAGGCTAGTGCATGTCAATGGCCATAGTTAGCCTGCCACTAAAAACTAAAACTCACCAGACTGTCAATGTGAGTGTCTGTGTTGATAGAATAATTTTAGAAGTAAAATCAGCCTTGCATTTGAAGGAGTTATGTCTGAGCAGCAGCAGCGAGTTGTACTTCCTGATAGAAAGTTTGGCAGTGGCGGACTGATATATGCGAAAATAGTCCCTCAACATGCGACGATTCATGAGATGCAAGGTTATTTTTATTTCAAACAATATTCTATCAACATAAACATTTACAGAGACAGTGTGGCATAATAATAGATTTGCTTCGGGTGTTTTGTCGAGTGGGTAAGACTGTTTTTAGTGGCAGGATAACTATGGCCATTGACATGCACTAGCTTAGCACCAATACAAGGACTGTATTTTAAAAAGTTTAGTTTAGTTTAGTCCTGGTTTAGACCTGGTGTTATCCTGGTTTAATCCTGGTTATGTCTTGGTTTTGTCCAGGTTGAGACTTGGGGTGTGTTCACACTTTTGTTGGGTCCTGGTTTGAGACCACTTTAGTCCAGATGGTAGACTCAGTTTGGTCCTGTTCTAGTGCTGGTTTAGTTCTGGTGTAGTCCAGGATCAGTTCCAAAATTAGTCCCATGTTTATACTGAGTTTAGCCCCAGTACAGACTTTATTTAGAAATGGTTTAGACCTGGTTCAGACCTGGTTTCAGGGTCCGGAGTGCACCGGTCCGCACTGTGCTGGATTGTTAAGGTCACTTTTTTTTTTTTTTAGATTTTGCTTAGGGGCAGAGTAAATCTTCAAGAGGGAGTTTACTCACTTATTAAATACTGCATCTTTCTGTAATGCCACGAAAAGTGAAGTTCTCCTTTAAGTTCTATCTGATCTTAGTTCTTTATAAGTTTGAGAGTTGGTGTTTAGTCAGTTGTAGATCCTCAGTTTGTGCACAGAATCATGCGTACAGAACTACTTTATTTGCAGCGGTCAAACCTTATCCCGCACTTTCTTAATGCATTTCTAATATTCTGATGAGTTTATCGGAGCTGTTTCACATCAGACCTGAGTGCAATTTTGTTGTCATGAGAATGATAACAAAGATCAGCACGCTAAAAACCCACCAGCCTTACTCTAAACACTGTAAAGACAACAACAACCAGCATAATATCTCAAAGTTCATGATTATTACAAATTTTGTACAATCACTTTACTGTCTCTGTACATTGTCCCTTCAAAATAAAGACAAAGTCAAAGGTTTGTGTGTACATGTTGAAACGCTCCATGAAACTCCTCTTTCTCTTCAGACTCTTCTTGTGTACTTGTACTTATATATGTTGACTTTTTCATTATAAGTCCCTCCTCTTTCTCTCCAGACTTCTTCTTGTGTACTTGTACTTATATATGTTGACTTTATTATCCTCTGTCTCCGCAGACCTCTTTTATGTACCCGTTTATATATGTTCACTTTATCATTATAAGTCTCTCCTTTCTCTCCCCAGACCTCTTTTATGTACTTGTTTATATACGACTCTATTGACTTTATCATTATAACACTCTTTTTCTCTGCAGATCTCTCCTTGTGTACTCGTTTATATATGTTGACCTTATCATTATACCTCTCTGCTCTTTTTCTCCAGATCTCTCCTCTTGTACTCGTTTATATATGTTGACTTTATCATTATACCTCTACTCTTTTTCTCCAGATCTCTTCTCGTGTACTTTTATGTATATTCACTTTATTGTTTTAACTCTGTCTTTCCAGACCTCTTCAGACGAGTGTGATCCTCACGAGGGCATGCACGAGGGCAAAGAGAGCACGTATCGTCTGCAGATCACTCAGTTTGTGCCCCGGCTGGAGTACTGGCACCAGGACCTGGCCCACACCCTCCTCACCTCCATCACCGTGGCGACCGTGCACTCCAGGACTGTGGCCTACCTGGGCACCAGCGACGGGCGACTCCTGCAGGTGAGGGGCCGGTGTAGGTCGGGGTTAGACTGGTTTTAGTTCTCGTTTAGACTGAGTTTAGACCTGGTTTAGTCCTGATTTAGACCGGGCGTTAACCTGGTTTGATCCTGGATATGTCATGGTTTTGTCCAGGTTTAGTCTTGATCTTGGTTTAAGCCGGGCGTACACTTTTGAGCCGGTTTTTCACTCGTGCAACTGCTTTTGGGATCGGGCCAAGTTTTGTCTTAATTATGTGCCATCCTTCATTTTGGAAACATGAACAACAAACAAGAAACAAGAAGCGATTACTACCTCATTACCAACTCCCGATTGGCAATGGTAAGTCACAGAAATATCAAACCTGGTTAAAATCCAGTCGCCTCTCATGAGGGTTTCGCACTGTTGAAGTAGTTCCACGAGCTGTGAACTTTTTTTTTGTCATTCACTTTTTATTGGGTTTTTATCTTGTAAAAATAAACAACATTCAAACAGTAAGAACAAAACAAGACAGTGGGGGCAGATAAACAGATATAACTACTTTATACAAAGTCAGGTCTTCTTGTCTTTACATACCGCAACCATTTTGACCAATAGGTTTCAAATATGTCACTTTGTAACTTCAATTTAAATGTGATCCTTTCCATTTTAAAAATGCTAAATATCAAGTCTATCCATTCATCCAATGTAGGTGTCTCCTGTCCAAGCCACTTCCGAGTTATTCCTTTCTTGGCAGCCACCAGCAATACTCCCATCAAGTATGAATCTGCTTAGAAAGGTGCAACGAAACAAAATCTCCCAAATACATTAGTTTAAAATCATATTGAATCTTCCTTTTAAAGACCATTTCCAGTATCCCATGAACTTGTCTCCAAAATGGAGCCACAGAGGGACAATTCCAAAAAATATGAAAATGGTTAGCTTGTACTTGACCACATAACCTCCAGCAGCTGGTCTGATCAGAATATTTAGATGTTTGAGCTGGTGTACAGAAGTATCGAGTTACATTTTTCCAACAGAACTCCCTCCAGCAGGGGGCGCTTGTTACTGACCACTGCTGTGTGCAGATTCTGTCCCAGTCCTCAGTTGTAAGAATTATGTTGCCCTCTGCTTCCCATCTTGTTTTTATATAAAGAGTATCATAGTTCTCTAGATTTTGAAGGCTCGTGTATAATTTTGAAATAATTTTTTGATAGGAAGCGTCTTCATATGCATTTTGAAAAATTCCAAGAATATCACTTTTAGTGAAATTTGTTTTTTGGGGGAACTTTTTTGTAACAAAATCTCTAATTTGTAAGTATCTAAAATGATCATGATTTGTCAATCCAAACTTGTCCCTGAGGTCCTGAAAGCTTCTTATTACCCCGTCCTTAATTAGAGTGCAATATGTATTAAGGCCTTTATTACACCACATCTTAAATCTTGAGTCATATCTACCAGGAATAAAATCAAAATCATAAGCAAACCATTTAAAAAGTCCCGCTTTTCCCTGTAATTTATACCTTTTTAGTATTTCAGTCCATGTCTTTATGGAACTTTTGAGTAACTGCTTTGCAATATCTGACAGATCATCCAACAATGATGGGTCCCCTATCAACATACCGACCGGCAGGCCTCCTGTTATTCCGCACTCTATGTCCTTCCATTTTGAATTATAGCTAGGTTTGCACCAGCCCACTAACGGGCGTAACTGTGATGCTCTGTAATAATCTTGAAAACACGGAAGTGCTAGACCTCCTCTGTCCTTTGAGAGTTGTAATGTTTTATATTTCACCCTTAGTTTTTTGCCTGGGCTGTGAACTTTTAAACCCTGCAATTTGATCGTACAGTTTGAGCTGGGGCTGAGTGAAACGATTGAAAATATCGCAAAGTGTACGTCCGGCATTAGACCAGGTCGAGACGTAGACTTGGGGCGTGTTCACCTTTGTTGAGTTTGGGTTTGAGACCAGTTTAGTCTAGATGGTAGACTCAGTTTGGTCCTGTTCTAGTCCTGGTTTAGTTCTGGACTAGTCTAGGATCAGTTCCAAAATGAATCCCAGTTTAGTCTCAAATTTGTGTTCAAACTTGTGAAAGCACCCTTGGTTTACACTTGGTTTAGTCCAGGTTTAGACTGAGTTTAGTCCTACCTCAGATTTTATTTAGGCCTGGTTCAGACCTGGTTCAGACCTGGTTTAGATGTGGTTATACCTGGTTTAGACTTGGTTCAGACCTGGTTTAGACCTGGTTTAGACGTGGTTCAGACCTGGTTCAGACTTGGTTCAGACTTGGTTCAGACCTGGTTTAGACCTGGTTTAGACCTGGTTCAGACTTGGTTCAGACTTGGTTAGACCTGCTTTAGACCTAGTTTAATCCCATTTTTACCAGATTTTGGCTTGATTTTAACCTGATTTTTATCTGATTTTGGCCTGATTTTGACCTGATTTAGTCCTGATTTAGACCCAGTTTAATCCAGGTTTTGATGCGATTTGGTCCTGATATAGACTTGGTTTCATTTTGGCTTAGTCCTGGTTTAGACCTGGTTCAAACCTGTCCTAGTCCTTATCTAATTCTGGTGAAACTATCAAAATGAGTGGGATGAAAAGTGAATAAACTTTAAAAACACAAAGAAGCTTTTCCGGTTCATCACCTAATGACATCACAAGGTGGAGGTTGAGTTGTACAGAGGGAGACAGCCTATTGCATCATAATTATAATGTAAGATATGACCATCAATGATATTCCATAAAGCTGATTATTCCAGTTGTGTTTCAGAGCCCATAGTGCGTGTGTGAGTGTCTGTAAGAGAGCTGTTTGTTCAGATGTTTGAGCTGAGGGGTCGCACTGAGCTCAGGGTCACCGGGATCACGAGGATCAAAGGTGAAAGGTCGACTCTCACTGAGGCCAGATCAGTTTATGCACCACCTGACGCTCATTCAACACATCTACTTTACACTGACAGCACAACATAAGAACAGATCAATATCATAACGGAAAAACACACTGTTCATAGCTCAGTTCGGTCTGTTATTTTTACTGTTTTAAAGTGACAGTGCGTAACTTTCTGGAGGTGGGAAGTCAACTGCATGGAAATAGAAAGTTAAAGCGATTTTGGGGGGGAAATTCTCCATGGAGATAAATAAGTTTAATGTGATTTTGTGGAATATTATAGCCAAAGGAACAACATTTCCATAGAAACTACCAGGAATAGACCCTCCTCCAGGCCAAGTAAGAGTCGGGTTTGTGGAGATGCAAGCCCACTTACAGTAACAACATTCATATTTTTCTGTTTTTCAATGCAATGAAAATATCCATACTGAAAAAACATCAACAACAAAAAACAGAAAAAAGTTACATACTGTGACTTTGAAATCAGATATTTTTCAGTATTTATATCTTACAAATATTTCTTACTTTTAGGTTTATCCTAGATGTTATTACTGTTCCATAGTATTTAATTAAATGTATCTATCACCATGGGGAGAAGTAGGTGGCACTACCAGGTCAGATCTGTGGAGAGGCAACCCCATTCACTGTAAAATGGCATGTTTTTCTAGGTGTTTTCTAGCAACAAAACACCTACACATGAAAGATAGTTAAGTTTAATGCCATACTGTGAAACATTCCAAGCAAAGGAATAGCATCCCTCTTGAAAAGTCACATAGTGCACCTTAAATATCTTTATGTAATACCACGAGATGTGAAGTTCTCCTTCAAGTTCAGTCTGGTCTTAGTTCTTTATTAGCTGGAGAGTTGGTGTTTAGTCTTTTTCAGTTGTAGACCCCAAATTTGCAAAACAAATGAGACGAGACCAAACCCAAACCACATGCAAATATTTGAGACCAGAAAGTGGGTCAGGGGTCCTGGGTTAGATGTGATTTAGGTCTAAACCCAGACCAAACTGGATTTAGTCCAGGTTTGGTTCTGTAGTAGTCCTGGTTTAGACCTGGTTTAGTCCGAGTTTAGTCTGGGTTTGGTTCTGTGGTAGTCCTGGTTTAGACCTGGTTTAGTCGAGTTTAGTCTGGGTTTGGTTCTGTGGTAGTCCTGGTTTAGACCTGGTTTAGTCCGAGTTTAGTCTGGGTTTGGTTCTGTGGTAGTCCTGGTTTAGACCTGGTTTAGTCCGAGTTTAGTCTGGGTTTGGTTCTGTGGTAGTCCTGGTTTAGACCTGGTTTAGTCCGAGTTTAGTCTGGGTTTGGTTCTGTGGTAGTCCTGGTTTAGACCTGGTTTAGTCCGAGTTTAGTCCAGGTTTGGTTCTGTGGTAGTCCTGGTTTAGACCTGGTTTAGTCCGAGTTTAGTCTGGGTTTGGTTCTGTGGTAGTCCTGGTTTAGACCTGGTTTAGTCCGAGTTTAGTCCAGGTTTGGTTCTGTGGTAGTCCTGGTTTAGACCTGGTTTAGTCCAAGTTTAGTCTGGGTTTGGTTCTGTGGTAGTCCTGGTTTAGACCTGGTTTAGTCCGAGTTTAGTCTGGGTTTGGTTCTGTGGTAGTCCTGGTTTAGACCTGGTTTAGTCCGAGTTTAGTCTGGGTTTGGTTCCGTGGTAGTCCTGGTTTAGACCTGGTTTAGTCCAAGTTTAGTCTGGGTTGGTTCCGTGGTAGTCCTGGTTTAGACCTGGTTTAGTCCGAGTTTAGTCTGGGTTTGGTTCCGTGGTAGTCCTGGTTTAGACCTGGTTTAGTCCGAGTTTAGTCTGGGTTTGGTTCCGTGGTAGTCCTGGTTTAGACCTGGTTTAGTCCGAGTTTAGTCTGGGTTTGGTTCCGTGGTAGTCCTGGTTTAGACCTGGTTTAGTCCGAGTTTAGTCTGGGTTTGGTTCTGTGGTAGTCCTGGTTTAGACCTGGTTTAGTCCGAGTTTAGTCTGGGTTTGGTTCTGTGGTAGTCCTGGTTTACACCTGGTTTAGTCCGAGTTTAGTCCGGGTTTGGTTCCGTGGGAGTCCTGGTTTACACCTGGTTTAGTCCGAGTTTAGTCTGGGTTTGGTTCCGTGGTAGTCCTGGTTAGACCTGGTTTAGTCCGAGTTTAGTTTTGGTTCTGTGGTAGTCCTGGTTTAGACCTGGTTTAGTCGAGTTTAGTTTGGTTCTGAGTCCTGGTTTAGACCTGGTTAGTCCGAGTTTAGTGGGTTTGGTTCTGTGGTAGTCCTGGTTTAGACCTGGTTTAGTCCGAGTTTAGTCTGGGTTTGGTTCCGTGGTAGTCCTGGTTTAGACCTGGTTTAGTCCGAGTTTAGTCCAGGTTTGGTTCCGTGGTAGTCCTGGTTTAGACCTGGTTTAGTCCGAGTTTAGTCCAGATTTGGTTCCGTGGTAGTCCTGGTTTAGACCGGTTTAGTCCGAGTTTAGTCCGGGTTTGGTTCTGTGGTAGTCCTGGTTTAGACCTGGTTTAGTCCGAGTTTAGTCCGGGTTTGGTTCTGTGGTAGTCCTGGTTTAGACCTGGTTTAGTCCGAGTTTAGTCTGTGTTTGGTTCTGTGGTAGTCCTGGTTTAGACCTGGTTTAGTCTGAGTTTAGTCTGGGTTTGGTTCTGTGGTAGTCCTGGTTTAGACCTGGTTTAGTCCGAGTTTAGTCTGGGTTTAGTCTGGGTTTGGTTCTGTGGTAGTCCTGGTTTAGACCTGGTTTAGTCCGAGTTAGTCCAGGTTTGGTTCCGTGGTAGTCCTGGTTTAGACCTGGTTTAGTCGAGTTTAGTCCAGGTTTGGTTCCGTGGTAGTCCTGGTTTAGACCTGGTTTAGTCCGAGTTTAGTCCAGGTTTGGTTGTGGTAGTCCTGGTTTAGACCTGGTTTAGTCCGAGTTTAGTCCAGGTTTGGTTCTGTGGTAGTCCTGGTTTAGACCTGGTTTAGTCCGAGTTTAGTCCAGGTTTGGTTCTGTGGTAGTCCTGGTTTAGACCTGGTTTAGTCCGAGTTTAGTCTGGTTCTGTGGTAGTCCTGGTTTAGACCTGGTTTAGTCCGAGTTTAGTCCAGGTTTGGTTCTGTGGTAGTCCTGGTTTAGTTTAAGTGTAGTCCTTACTTTTGTTTAGCCAGAGAATAGACCTACTTTTCTCTTTTTTAGGTCAAGTTTTAGGTCAACATCATTCTAACCCAAAATAAATATTTGCAGTTTTAGTAGCAGTAGCAGTAGTACTGCCTTGGTTTTACGCAGTACGTGCTTCATGTAATATGTGAGACATGCAAATGATGTAGTTGTAATTGTAGTGAATGTATAGTAAAATGTAAGAAACGTGGATGATGTCGTGTAGTATTAGGAGTAGTGGTACTTTATTTTACCCAGTCCATCCCTGGATAAAATGTGAGAAACGTGAATGATGTAGTAGTATGCACTAGTCTTAGTACTACTTAGTTTTTCCTAGTACATGCTTGGTGGTTGTAAAATGTGAGAAACGTGGATGATGTGGTGTAGTAGTAGTTGGTCGTAATAGTAGTAGTAGTAGTAGTAGTAGTAGTAGTAGTAATACTTTGTACATGCTTGGCAGTTGCAAAATGTGAGAAACGTGGATGATGTTGTGTAGTAGTAGTCGTAGTAGTTGGTTGTAGTAGTAGTAGTACTTTGTACATGCTTGGCAGTTGCAAAATGTGAGAAACGTGGATGATGTTGTGTAGTAGTAGTAGTTGGTCGTAGTAGTAGTACTTTGTTTTACCTAGTACATGCTTGGTGGTTGTAAAATGTGAGAAACGTGGATGATGTTGTGTAGTAGTAGTAGTAGTAGTTGATTGTAGTAGTAGTAGTACTTTGTACATGCTTGGCAGTTGTAAAATGTGAGAAACGTGGATGATGTTGTGTAGTAGTAGTCGTAGTAGTTGGTTGTAGTAGTAGTAGTAGTAGTAGTACTTTGTACATGCTTGGCAGTTGTAAAATGTGAGAAACGTGGATGATGTTGTGTAGTAGTAGTAGTAGTAGTTGATTGTAGTAGTAGTAGTACTTTGTACATGCTTGGCAGTTGTAAAATGTGAGAAACGTGGATGATGTCATGTATTTTTGAAACTGAATCTGAGTCGGACGCTCGGAGGAAACAGCTGCAGGGAAAGTGCGGCCAAACAGGTTAATGTGAGGGACGCCATGACACCTCCACTGTACAGAGCAGGCAGCTGTTTGGAGAGGGGGAGGAGAGAGGGAGGAGAGGGGAGGAGAGGAGACAAGAGGAGGGAGGAGAGGGGGAGACAGGAGGAAAGGGGGAGAGAGAGATAGAGAAAGAGGGAAGGCAGGAAAGCGAGAGGAAGGGGAGATAGAAAGGAGTACATGATAGAAACAGGATAGACATAAGAGCGATTGGAGGGAGGAGAGAAAGAAAGAGGGAGAGCAGGAACGAGTAAGGAGGAGAAAGGGGAGACAGGAGGAGAGAGAGAAAGGAGTAGAAAGAGAGAGGAGGAGGGAGAAGGGGGGATGGGGGAAGAATGAGAGAGAGAGGAGACGGGAGAGAGGAGAGATAGATAGAGAAAGAGGGAGAGTAGGAAAGAGGAGGAAGGGGGACTGAAGGAGAAAGAAAGGGAGAGAGAGGAAAGGGGAGGGACCAAAAAGAGGTAGTAAGATGAAGAGAGGAAAGAGAGAGAAAGTAAAAAGAGGGAGCGAGAGGGTAGAGGAGGTAGTGAAAGTGGAGCAAGGGAAAGTGTGAGGGACTGAAAGAAGAGAGCCTGAGAGAGATAAGGAACAAGCGAGAGAAACAGAGGGAGGGAGAGAAAGAGGAGAGAACAGAGAAAGAGAGAGGGAGCAGGAATGAGAGAGGAATTTCAGAGTAAATTGGGAAGAAAGCGTGAAAATTTCTGCGACAACTGTCCAGAGTTTATGAGCGCAGAGAGACAAAGACGTGCTCTGAGTGAGGTCCATACTTTACACTCTTTAGTTCTGCTCTGTAACTTTTTGGTTGGGGGTCTGTCACCTTCTTGTTTCTATGGATACGTTGTTGCTCTGCCCGAAATGTTCCACAGTATGACTTTAAACTTATCTACCTTACATTTATTCAATTACATGTGGTTTTATTGCACAAAAATATCGAGAAACACAAACAGGCTGACTGTGAGTGGGGATCGCCTCTCCACAGATCTGACGTGTAACTTGGTCTGGTTTGGTCTCCATGAAGATAGAAAGGTTTAATGCCATACTGTGAAACATTCCAGACGATATGGAAGAAAATGGATAACGTTTCCCGTTTCCGTGACTTAAACTGTGATGCCGGACTTTTGCACCACATACCTGACTGAACCAGGACTGAACCAGGACTAAAACAGGACTGAACCAGGACTGAACCAGGACTAAAACAGGACTGAACCAGGACTAAAACAGGACTGAACCAGGACTAAAACAGGACTGAACCAGGACTGAACCAGGACTAAAACAGGACTGAACCAGGACTGAACCAGGACTGAACCAGGACTGAACCAGGACTAAAACAGGACTGAACCAGGACTGAACCAGGACTAAAACAGGACTGAACCAGGACTAAAACAGGACTGAACCAGGACTAAAACAGGACTGAACCAGGACTGAACCAGGACTAAAACAGGACTGAACCAGGACTAAAACAGGACTACAGGACTGAACCAGGACTAAACAGGACTGAACCAGGACTAAAACAGGACTGAACCAGGACTAAAACAGGACTGAACCAGGACTGAGCCAGGACTGAACCAGGACTGAGCCAGGACTGAACCAGGACTGAGCCAGGACTGAACCAGGACTAAAACAGGACTGAACCAGGACTGAGTGTCGGGACAGGCCCAGAGGTGCGCCCGCATAGACTGTAGGGTGATCAGGACTGAGATCGGGACCAGACCGGGACTGAGACCGGGACTGAGACCAGGACCATACCAGGACCAGACCGGGGCTGAGAACAGGAGACCAGGACTGAGACCAGGACCAGGCCAGGACTCGGCCAGGACCAGACAAGGACTGAGACCAAGACTGAGACCAGGACTGAAACTGGGACCAGACCAGGACTGAGAATAGGACTGAGACCAGGACTGAGACCTGTTTAGTCCGAGTTTAGACCTGGTTTAGACCTGGTTTACTTCTGGTTCAGTTCTGGTTTAGACCTGGTTTAGTCCTGGTTTAGACCTGGTTTAGTTCTGGTTCAGTTCTGGTTTAGACCTGGTTTAGACCTGGTTTAGTTCTGGTTTAGACCTGGTTTAGACCTGGTTTAGACCTGGTTTAGTTCTGGTTCACTTCTGGTTTAGACCTGGTTTAGACCTGGTTTAGACCTGGTTTAGTTCTGGTTCAGTTCTGGTTTAGACCTGGTTTAGACCTGGTTTAGTTCTGGTTCAGTTCTGGTTTAGACGTGGTTTAGACCTGGTTTAGACCTGGTTTAGTTGTGGTTTAGTTGTGGTTCAGTTCTGGTTTAGACCTGGTTTAGACCTGGTTTAGACCTGGTTTAGTTCTGGTTTAGTTGTGGTTCAGTTCTGGTTTAGACCTGGTTTAGACCTGGTTTAGACCTGGTTTAGTTGTGGTTTAGTTGTGGTTCAGTTCTGGTTTAGACCTGGTTTTAGTCCTGGTTTATTCCTGGTTTAGTCTTGGTTTAGTCCTGGTTCAGTCCTGGTTCAGTCCTGGTTCAGTCTGTATGCAACGCAGAAGTCCGGCATCACAGTTTAAATCACAGAAATGGAAACACAAAAATCAAAACTGAAAAAACAAATCATTATCCATTTTTGCATTTTGGTTTTGGACACAAATAATGAAGAAAATTATAATTTGTTCATTTCCTTATTTTCGGTTTTATTTTGAAAAACTAATGAACGAACGATGATTGGTATAGGCCACTTGCTTGAAAAGATCCACAGTATAGCATTAAATGTGTCCATCTTCACAGAGACGAGGAGAATGCCGTTTGACCCAGTGACAGGTCAGATTGTGGAGAGCTACTCTTTTCTCCTGTAACTGAATACATTTAAGACAGATGAGTTTAATGCTATACTGTGGGACATAGGAACAACATAACAACAACATCTCCATTGTGGCGTTTACCTTCCAGCAGAAAAGTTACACAATGCTTCTTTAATGGTTGGTCTGGCCTCCATTATTTCGCTGTATTGCATGTATACCCAGTAGGGCTATAGTGTACAAAGTAGGTTACGCGTTTTACACAAGTGTTTGACAATAGCTCAGAAATCATATCCTTTGCCATTGTGTGAGTGGAATTTGTTTGTTGTGATCCTTGTTCCCACAGAAAAACAAAACCAAAACCACATTTGAAATCACATTTTCCATGCACATGCCATAAGTTATTAAACATTAAAGGTCCTATATTACGCAAAATGGACTCTTGTGAGCTTTAAGACGTAAAACAGACGTAGAGTTGTGTTTTGTTTCATTCACACAAGTTTGAGTAGCCATGAGTTATTAGTATGTCTACATCTCTAAGCTGAAAATGCCTTGTTCCACCATATCATCCAAATGATTCTAGTGAAGGTGTATGGAGTTTAAAAACACAGTGGAGCACATCACAAAGTGGAACAAGGTGGAGTTTTTTCTGTTTAAGAGAAGAACACGTCTTAAATATCCAGGATTTGTGTGTTAAACATGTGAGAATGAAACAAAACACAACTCCAGGTCTGTTTGTGATGAGGAAACCGTATTATAACAGAGATCTGAAAATAGAATAATATGGGCTCTTTAAATTGTACAGTGTAATAGTGTTGTAGTGGAGACCGCACTAATCGAGACCAAGACCAGTCCAAGACCACAGCGTCCCCAGACCAGGACAAGACCAAGACCTCTGAGAGTCGAGACCGGGACTTTTAAAGGTCGAGACTGAGACAAGACTGAGACCACGGCCCATCGACACCAAATTGAGACCATCTTAGTCATTTTTATTTGTATTTTGGCTCATATATATCTTTATGTTTTAATATCTCTATCTATCTATCTCTATTTGATCGGGTTAATGTTCATTTAGGCTTAAATTGGCCAAGTAAACTGTACTGCATTTAAACGCCCCTTTTGAGAACCTCTTCTTTAATCCCGCTTCAACTGGCACTTTACAGAAAACAACAGGTTAACAAACTGAATCAAGTGAGTTTTTGGTAACACTTTATAATAACTACACCTTATTTAGCCTTAATAAAGCATGAACAAAGACTTAATTAATAATGAACAAAGACATAATTAATAATGATTCACGCTTAGTAAATGTTTAATAAAGGATAATTAGTCTTCACTTTAGAAAAGCTGTCCAAAAGACTTAACTAATAGGTAAAAGCTGCCTGAATTATCATTTTATTATTAGTAAATCATTCTCTCATAGTTTACTAATGATTAATAAATGCTGAAATGGTTAGTCCATGAGTAATTAAGTATGAAATTATTACAAGTAACTATTTACAGCACAGGCAAATTAAGTGCAAGTGCTAATTAAGGTGGTAATTAAGTAGTTACTAAGCGTGAATCATTATTAATTAAGTCTTTGTTCATTATTAATTAAGCCTTTGTTCATGCTTTATTAAGGCTAAATAAGGTGTAGTTATTATAAAGTGTTACCGAGTTTTTTCAAGTTCATAACAATTGACCGTAAGAAAGAGGTCTTGAGATCAAGACCGGTCTTGAGTACTACGACTCTAGTGTAATATATTATTTTTTGCTTGAAGCATGCCTTGAAAATGTCCCACAGTATTGCATTAACTCACCAGTATGAATGCATGTTTGATGAGTAAATGAAATGTCATACCGTGGAACATTCTATGCAAAGCAACTCCATGGAACCAACAGTTTGCCGCAGGTGACCTATTTGAACTCTGGTTTATTTCCTTGTTGGTTTCCCGCTAAAGTCTGTTTTGCCTTAGAATTTGAAAAACAAATTTCACAAAAACCAAAATAATCCCCATGTAAAAACTGGAGCGGGTTCGTTGGTGGTTTAGTCCAAGGGTAGATTTCTGCAACGACTACTGCTACTACTACTACTACTACTACTACTACTACTACTACTGTCATTCCCTCTAGCACTAGCAACAGGTTTGACTTACAGCTTTGCTAAGCGCCGGTGTCCCATCAATTTGAGCTCCCTAGGGCTACTACACATGACCCCCAAGCGCTGTTACCGTTTAAATGCCGTCGATTTGAGCTCCTGAAGCAGAAGTGGAGTAACAAGTAACATTTTAAAAGTGCCTTGGTTTTATTGTGTGTTTGGACCAGTTAAACAACCACATGTGTGTGTTAGATTTACGGCAGAATATCTACATTAGATAATTGAATAGTTTAGATTTAATATTTGATTTTATCGCTATCATTTTCATTACATCGTATTTTATTTTGTTTCCATGTGTAGAAAACATTGTAACTTTGTTTATAAAGGCATTGTTTAAATAAAATATCACTAAATTATAATAGGAAATTCACACTGTAGCCTATGATATATTATATATTTAATGCTATTTAATATAAAGATTTGAGTGTTTCCTGTCATTTCGTTCTCTTCTATAGTGAGAGCCTTATTTAATAGAGGATATAGGCCTGTCGAAATGAGCTACCTCTACCCGAATTCATATAAATGAGTGAATAATGGTGATTCTACAGTGGGAACATTAGTCGATGGTTAAATTGTCCTGTCGATATGTGCTTCCTTTAGTCGGAGCCCTATTCGATATCACAATATGACTGTCGAAATGAGCTACCTACGCATATTCATATAAAGTGTGATCACCGTGTGCAAACAGCATCAAACCTGCGTCTCTAATCCAAAGAAATATATTGTCAAACTAGGAAGGTTAGAGTCAGGGTTTGGTTTATTGGATCTATACAATTGTAAACGGAAAAACGTAAGGTCGCTTATTTCGACGGGGTAGCGTGAATCGATAGACGTCATTGTCAATTTAGGCTGCTGGGAGCTCATTTCGACAGGACACCAGCTCTCTGCCAAACCAGCGGGGCGGGTGGGACGGAGCGTTACATTCTGCAGCCTCGCTCCTGAATGGCTCTTCGGTTGCTGTTGTCCCACTCACGCACTTAGAACCGCAGCCTCAATAAGCTTCATTCGACTGGAACTTAGTCCACTTCTTTATACAGTCTCCGCTCTCCACTGACTCTCCCCCCTCTCTCTCCCTCCCTCCCTCTCTTCCTCTCTCCATCCTGACAGAGTCCTTTGTGTGCTCTATAATGTGTCTAATATGAATAATGTGCTGTTTCCCCTCCACAAACTCTCCCTGTGGTTCACTAATGTCACTCTGCAGCACGGCGCATTGTATCAGAGCAGTGGGAAGTCTGGGAGGGAGAGAGGGGAGAGAGAACGAGAGAGAAGAGAGCAAGAAAAAGGAAGCAGGAGGAGAGGGAGAGAGCGAGAGGAGAGGAGAGAGAGAGAGAGAGAGAGGGGGGAGTGTGAGAAGAGAAATCAGAAAGTGAAGGCGGGAGGCGATAGGAAATAGATGAGAAAGACAGAGAAGGATTGAGAGAGCGAGAGACGTGGGAGGTAGAGAGAGAGGAGAGAGAGAAAGGGGGAAAGACGTGGGAGGTAGAGAGAGAGAGAGAGGGAGGGAGGGAGGGGGGTGAGGATCAGGAAGCGAATGTGAGGTTCTGACAGGCCTTTCTTCACCTTTAAACAATGAAACAAACACGACTCATTCAAACGAGCAGGTGCCAAAAGGTCACAGGGTCAAAACAATGAACATGTGGTTGAGAAAGTTGTGAAAGAGCGGTTCAAAAAAATACCAATAACAATTTAAGTTAGTCTGAGTAATGTGAGAGAAACAAGCAGGTCTGAATCAGAGCTAAACCAGAACTTATACTGGAACTGTTTGTATCCTGCATTCTTATGGTTTTAAGAACACAACTGAACCTGCCAGAGCTTTAACCTACAGATGGATGACACACACATACAAGTTTGTCTCATTCTCAGTTTATGGATAGGCCTCATGTTAAAGCTCAAAACCTCTAAAATTCCCTCCCTGAGCTGCAGAGGCTGCACTGGCACTGACTCATGACTGGTGCAGGTGTTGGGGTTTCTGGAGTGACCGTTCAGATCAGAGAAAGTTGTTTTAGATTTAAACAAACTGGATTATAGCATCGAAATCCAAATGAGAGACTCTTGAGAACCAAAACACAAAATTATAACTTAAATAAGTAGAACATTGTGTCCAATGTTTTTGTAATTAAAAAGAAATCAGTATTACAGTTATTAGTAAAAGAAGCTATAATTGATTTGAACATGTTTACGTCATCTGTATTTTAAGTATAAGACTTTTAAACTTCATCCTACTCCTTTTGACTACCAGATTGCAAATATGTACATGCACATACTCTTGTTGTTGTTGTTGTTGTTGTACATTGTTCAAACAAATAAAATTAATGAATGAATGAAATGAGATCTGAGGTTGTGCTGAGAGGTCCATAGTTTGCATGAGGTTTGAGCTGAATGAGTTTTGTAAATGTTGTGGTTCACACTGTGTGTTTCAGATCCTGTTCTTGTGTTCTTCAGTATTCTTCAGAATTCTCTAACACTGTTGTGAGATAAACTATATTTCATAAGTGAAGCATTTGTATCGTCCTTTTCAGATCCTCTTCTCACGCTCCTCCTCTCCTCACCTGAACATCACTCTGGACTCTGCACCCGTCTCCTCCAGCCTCCTCCTCCAGGGCCAGGGACGCCTGCTTGTCGCCACCGGCAACAAGGTACAGTACAAATACTAACTACAGTACTCAGATATACTCCTATTTTACAAACCTACAGTCCATATTTCCAAATGAAAACTTACAGATTTGTTTGCCATTAAACCTTTGTGTGAGTGGGGTTGTCTCTTCAAAGATCTGACCTGTAGTTTGCCATGTTAGTGTCACCTGCTTGTCTCCGTGTTTAAAGCCAGACTGAGGATTACTTTTACAATATGCTGTTTCTGAGCTAATCTTTTTTCACAAATATCCAACAATAAAATAAATGTACTTTATCTGGTTAGTAGTAAAACAATTCCAAATGTTGCTTAACTCTAGTGGACACAAGAGCAGAAATAGTAGCTCTTTTGTTACATAAATTTGTTTAAATATTGTTTTGTTCCTGTAGATCACATCGGTGCCTCTGATTGGCCCGGGCTGTGATCAGCTGACCACCTGTACTTCCTGTTTGCTGTCGTCGAGGGTAACAGAGTGCGGATGGTGTAATGGCCGATGTACGAGATCCAGTCAGTGTACATCTGCAGAGTGGAGCCAGGAGTACTGCGCCCCTGTCATTACTAAGGTACAAATACTACTACTACTCCTACTACTACTATTAATACAATTACTATTGCTACTACTGATACTGACCCCAGAGTACTGCGCCCCTGTCATTACTAAGGTACAAATACTACTACTACTGCTCCTACTACTACTATTAATACAATCACTACTGCTACTACTGATACTGACCCCAGAGTACTGCGTTCCTGTCATTACTAAGGTACACGTATTACTGCTGTTTGAGTGATTGGTGGTGATCAGAATGGCAGCCACATCTCTGTTGTTCAGCTCCGGGGCGTCTGTGGCAGGTGTTCGGGTCTTTCCTGGTATTTAAAGAATTTGGATCATCGTACTACATCGTGAAGAGAGAAAAGAACGAGACGGAGGGATGAGAAGAGGGAGAGGGAGAGAGATAGGCATAAAGAAACTACTATAGGGCCCAACTGATATGGTTTTTTTGGAGACCGATACGATACAGATATAAAAGGGTTTTGGAG
This sequence comes from Boleophthalmus pectinirostris, assembly GCF_026225935.1. Classification (NCBI taxonomy): domain Eukaryota; kingdom Metazoa; phylum Chordata; class Actinopteri; order Gobiiformes; family Gobiidae; genus Boleophthalmus; species Boleophthalmus pectinirostris. The sequence continues at coordinate 9,246,720 of NW_026571152.1, read as the reverse complement.
CTGCCAGTAGTCGATATAACAGCCAGTATATTTAATGATGTTAAAATTCACTGTAAATCTTGTGATGACAAAACTTAAACGCCGACATTCACTCTTCTATTCACAGTTCATTTACATATCAGTGCACGTCCAGTACCATATTAGGACATTTATCTGTCTGGAAATTGGATGAAATGACTGTATATATAAAACAGGGGTCTCCAACTCAAGTAGTTCGCCAAGGGATTTCTGAATTACACGTATTGTCGTAAATAACTCAGATTTGATGAATTAAATGCCTACTGCCCATTATTATTGTAAAACTATCATTTTAATGCCTGACTTTGTGCGCTCATAAATAAATAATGTTTTAGGTTTTATCCAGCTGTACCCCATCTAAGTCTTGCCATGGATCTTATGTGTACTTTATTTCCTATATTATATTATTTTTCGTTTTGTAAAGGTAGCTCACCTGAGGAAAAAGGTTGGGAGAACCCTGATATATAGAGTCTAATCTTTATAATATGTTTGGGATGAGACCCGATTTCCTCAAGACAAGATAAGATACGAGATTGGGTCCACGAGAAAGATAAAAGATGAGATTTTAACATAAATCATAATAAATACATTTTGTGATTCAGTTCACAGCTTTGGCCTCACCATTCATGATTAATGTTTCTTTATATCTTTGTGTTATATCATTGTAGCACTGTTTTTTGGAGACTTTTTTTGGAATTACAGCTCCTCAAGAAATGCAGCTTGCCAGTACTTTACCCGTTTTTGTCCACTGCAAAAGAAAAAAACATGGAAATGGGGAAAAACTCGGCCCACATCGGCAGAATTTAAATCGATATGTTTCCAAGTGTCCATATTGGCTGATAACAACAACTAGGGGTGTGCGAAAATATCAAAATATTGACATATCATATCGTTTAATGTGATGAGACAGTATCGATTTTGGGGACTGCTGTATCGATATATCACCAAGAGTATTTTCTGGTGCATTTTACTTAATTATTTTGTGGCAGTGCTACAATTTTGTTGCATATTTAGAGGAAGGAAACTTCTTTATGCGACACATTTGACATTTTCACTGTTTTGATGATTAAAATGTTTGTGTTTCATTTGAACTTTGCACAAGAAGTGGTTTAACAAAGACTTTTAGTATCACAGCCTTTGATTTAGCCTTTATTTTTTTATTGAACCGAATCAAATCGCTTTGAAATATATCAAATCAAAAGTGCACTGTATCGAGATATGTTTCGTATCGTGGCCTATGTATCGTATAAGTAAATTCTTAGTGATACCCAGCCCTAATAATAACTGATATATCGGTCGTGCCTTAGAAACTACAGTGGTACAGCAGTAAATAAAAAAGGAGAAAGAGACGGGGAAGAGAAATGAGAGAGAAAAAGAGTGCACTGAGCTGTGAACTGGAGAGGTGCTTAACCTTAACTGAAGTACACTTAAACCTCAAAAATGCATGGACAAGTGGAACTGTTCACTGTGACCAGATCTGGTGACCTGTTTTTGTCTTTTGTCCAGTTTTAGTTCCTGGTTTAGTTTCTGATTTAGTATGTGTTCAGTCCCTAGTATAATCCTGGTTTATTTCCTGATTTAGTTCCTTATTTAGTCCAGGTTTATTTCCTGATTTAGTTCCTTATTTAGTCCAGGTTTAGTTCCTGGTTTAGTTCCTTATTTAGTCCAGGTTTAGTTCCTGGTTTAGTACCTGTTCAGTTCCTGGTGTAGTTCTGGTTTAGTGCCTGTTTAGTCCTTGGTATAGTTCTGGTTTATTTGCTAGATTATCCTGGTTTACTTCCTGTTCAGTTCCTGGTGTAGTCCTGGTTTAGTCCACGTTTAGTTCCTGTTTAGTCCCTGGTATAGTCCTGGTTTAGTTCTGGATTAGTTCCTAGTTTAGTTTCTGTTCTTGGTGTAGATCTGGTTTCATCCCGGTTTAGTTTCTGGTTAAGTTGCCGTTCAGTCCCTGGTGTAGTTCTGGTTTACTTGCTGGTTTAGTCCTGGTTTGGCTCCTGTTCAGTCCCTGGTTTAGTCCCAGTTTAGACCTGGTTTAGATCTGGTTTAGTCCTAGTTTAGACCTGGTTTAATCCTAGTTTAATCCAGGTTTAGTCCTGGTTGATGGGACTCCGGCTCACATGACAAAAATCTATTTGCAAACTCATTTTCACAACAAACGTATCACAGAGAGAAATGACCAAGACTAAAATTTGCTTAGTTTAAAATTATACATATTCTTTAAAAAAAAATGTACTTTAAAAAACACTTTAAAAATACACCAAAATTTGGCCAAACTCATAGACTGTGTATATCAATGAACACGATCTTGGTATTTTTATTTCACTATTTTGTCCGTAAATCAGTTTCTATTCCTAATATGGAACTCAGCTCTAAATTACTCCTATAACTGCTAGTCTCTGTGAGCTTCATTTGACTGGGTGCGTTAGTTCACTGCTTTATAAAGTCTATGGTCTAACTTCACTTGACTATTTTCTGCTTTAGTCCTGACTTTTGCTGTTTTCAGACCAAACTTAACTATCATTTCTCGTATTGTTTTTCTCAGTTCTGGCCGAGCAGTGCCCCAGTTCGCGGCTCCACGTCCCTCACCATCTGTGGACTCAACTTTGGCTTCGACAAAACAGAAAACTTCAGGTCGCCCATGGTCAGTGTGGAGGTGGGAGGAGCCCCGTGCAAACTGGACCGACACGGAGGACTCAACAGGTGAGACTACGCATTCAAACGTGATAATAATACAGTAAAACATGAGAAGAACAAATAAATATACGATTTGAACCAGCACAGATGACTTAAACTAAAAAACAATGTATTCAAATTAAGATTCAGTTAGAATTGCTCTTCAGTTTGAGCTTCGTTGATGTAAACAGACTAATAATAATCAGTGTTGGGCAAGTTACTTCAAAACTGTAATACATTTTTTATGACTTGTTACTGTCATTTCAAAGTCATTTGTTACATTACAATATTACTGCATTTAAATGTAAGACATTACACGACTACTGCAGCACTTTTAAGTTACTCTCACCAAAATAACTGTGTGAAGATGCCAAACTTTTGCGCCATATATGGACTGAACCAGGACTAAACCAGGACTGAACCAGAGGTGAACCAGGACTAAACCAGGACTGAACCAGAGGTGAACCAGGACTAAACCAGAGATGAACCAGGACTAAACCAAGACCGAACCAAGTCTAAGCTAGAACTGAACCACAACTAAACCAGGTCTAACCCAGAACTAAACTCAGAGCTGAACCAGGACTAAACCAGGACTTAAGAGAACTGAACCAGTACTGAACCCGGACTAAACCAGGTCTAAACCAGGACTAAACTAGAACTAAACCAGAACTGAACCAGAACTGAACCAGGACTGAACCAGAGCTGAACCAGGACTAAACCAGGTTTAAAACAGGACTAAACCAGAACTAAACCAGGTCTAAACCAGGACTAAACCAGGACTGAGCCAAGACTGAGCCAGGTCTAAACCAGAAGTGAACCAGGACTAAACCAGGTCTAAACCAGGTCTAAACCAGGACTAAACCAGACCTAAACCAGGTCTAAACCAGGTCTAAACGAGGACCAAACCAGGACCAAACCAGGTCTAAACCAGGACCAAACCAGGACTAATCTTGGACTAGGACTTATTCTTAGTCCTTTACTCCCAACACTGCTAATAATAAATGGTTACTCAAACATTTACATAATTTAGGACCTTTAAAATTTGTATTATTTTGATCACAACCATTCATTCATCCTCATTAATCCCACTGGCAGTAGTAGTAGTATAGTAGTAGTAGTTGCATCCCTACTGTGTTTTTTCTCTCCCTTGTTTCCTTTCTCACACAAACACTGTTCTTTTGTAAATGAATGAATGCTGTTGACTTGTACTTCCTCGTTCAGTGGTCACATGACTCCGCTAACTCCAAAATGAGTGGGAAAAATGCACTAACTCAGCTCCAGCCCCCGAACAGCGTGTCCCGAGCCAGTCTGTAGCACAACAGCTCATTCTCCCACATAGTTATCCAATAGACATGGTAATTACGCCGAATGGGGCTGTAATTTGTGCGAGTAATGCGATTGTTTTGGTGTTTCGTAGGTGGACAGAGCTGCAGTGTGCTCCGGTTTTCAGCGGGAATTTTACGATAAAAAATAAAGACGTGAAAGTGACCAGCGGAACCCAAGTGGCCAAGATGGAGGGCTTCACTTTTGGGGTAAAAAAAAAAAAAGTTTAAAATGTGCATGTCTTTATTAATATTTTTGTTTTATTTTTATACTAAAGGAGCAGGCTAAACAGGACTAAACCAGTGTCTTCTGCGTTCACACTAGGCCGAGCAAAAGTATCAAATTCAGATACGAATCAATACTAAAACTAGTACTGAATCTAGGTACTCATTTGTGCAGATATCAATACCTTTCCTGAATAGCTTTGGAATGATCTTGAGTCGTATCAGAACAAGTATAAAAGCACATAGTATAAACTAAACTAGGATCAAACCAGGACAAGTGTGAACAGATCCTTTACGAGCAGAGGATGCAGAGGAGAAGCTCATATTGTAAATTCCATATCACATTCTGACATTGTGCCCTCCAGGAGCCTGTGATCCATGAGATCTTCCCCACATTTGGGCCTAAATCTGGAAACACAATGTTGACGATCCGAGGAGCGTTCTTAGACTCAGGGAACAAGAGAGAGGTGACCATTGGAAAAGGAGTCTGCAAGATACAGAGGTAAGAGTGCACTGGGCACGTGGACACGCTGTGGTTTATACAGACCAAACTCTGCACTAAAGACACTTTCTAAAATCAACAAAAGTACTAACAAATCACAAAAATATTAGCCTGTGATCCAGAATACACTTCTTCTGGTCACTGGTGAATCTGGGTTAATGAATGGGTTAAGATGAGCATGATTGACAGGTGGATTAGTCAATCAGGGGCACACATGGTAGCCCCTGGTATGCATCTGAAGCCGGTTTCTACGAAGTAAAACCAGCTGATCTCGCAGGATTAGGATTTCGTTCGCTTGATGGTAGGCGTGTACTTTATTCATTTAACCAGTCACTGCTATTTGGTCGTGATGTATGCAATGCGCCGCTAACAGGGCTAATTATATATATTAAGCTTTTCCCAAATCCCTTAGGAAGAAGAGGAATAACGTCTTTCCCCTTGATAAAATTCAACAAACATTCTCTTTGTTCCGGCTTTAAATCCTCGATCTTGGGAATCGTTGCCAACACAGAATGTATGGCTCTTCGCTGATTGGCTGGTGTCCGGATTCGCACTTCCAGGGTTCTTGTAAACCATCTAGTGTATTCCAATTCCTGTCCTAGTCACTGGAGAGAAATGAAATCTGAGCGGCGGCACTAGGTGGCGCCAGCCTGACTACACACATGGCCCATCTGTATCAAAACAAATATGGCTTACAAGAGCAAAAGAAAATTTAAAAAAATATCACAGGTGAATGAAAAACATCACATATTTCTGCAGAATCAGTGAGTAAAGCATTAAATTCTGTTCATCTGAGGTGAGAAAAATGTGATTTTGTTCAAAATGATGGGTGACCAGTGAGCTCCATCGGTTCACGTCGCTGAAATAAACACTTCTGATTGGATGATTGTGTTTGAGCCTGGCTTGAGAAGCGACACAGGGAGCGGTGACTAGTCCAGTATTTCTCTGTATCCATCTGTTGTTGATTGTCGATTGAATTCTAAGCAGATCTTCAATATCTGTTAGTAATTAAATCACAATTAGTTACAAAATGTGTTCACTGCATGGCAAAAATATAAAAAATAGGAAGGTTAACACTTTTTAAGCAGCTTTACAAAATATAAACGGGTCATTGCCTCTACATTGTACATGAAGAACTACAAACATGGCCGCCTGATTTCTTCTTCTCTCTGTGCAGCCTGTCGTCGTCGATGGTGACCTGTAAGACCCCGCCTCAGCCCCTCCCCTCACAGGAAGTGGTCCGCTTCAGTCTGGACTCCGTGGAGCTCAGGGCCCCAACGGTCTTCTCCTACAACCAGGACCCCATCATCAACAGCATCCAGCCCTCCAGGTCCTTCGTGAGGTGAGGAACAAGGTCCCCCTCTCCCCAGACACCTCCCCCTTTCCTCTTGCTCCCCAGACTCTTCCCTCTCTGTATTAAAAGACTCAACCAAGGATAAACAGGTCTTGATCAGGACTAAACCAAAACTACAACTGAAGTACTCAACCATGACTGAACTAGAACCAGATAAGGATTGACCAGAAACCTCCCTCTCTAGTTACCTATAAGTCCCATACTTAAGACCTAATTTAGTCCTGGTTTAGTCCTGGTTTAGTTCTGGTCATGTACTTGTTTTATGTCCCTTTAGTCCTGAGCTGACCTAAACCTGCACATATTAAAACTGTATCTGTGACCTAGATCCATATGGTTTTGAAATCACCGTACTTTGAATGTCTTCCTTCGGGTTTCGTTGCGTTCTGTTGCGTTCTGAGAGGTCAGGAGACGGGCGAGCGAGGACTGAGCGAGGACACAGTGAGGGAGTGAGGAGGAGGTGAAGAATGATTTGAGTTCTTTACGGAAAATACAGGACAAATATTCCAAACCGGAACATTTTATCACATCTGGAGAAGTATCAGACAGGAGGAAGAAGTATAGTGATTCAGACTAAGGCTGCAAGAGTAATCACTTTATTTGTTGACACTGAAAATTGGTCGCAGTTAGCATATCTCAAAGTAAAGTATTAGCAGTAAGTAGGACAGTGGGACCATTACTCTGTGGCTAAATTGGCTTGTCGATATGGCGATTTAATCCTTCCAGATCAGGCAATATGTTTTATATAACTTTACAACCATACAAGATAGAAACTTACTCTTTATTCCCTTGAAAAGCTGACAGTTGTGGCTTTCTGAGCATATTTTCAGCATTATCCTATGTCACGCACATGCTGCATGATGACATAAGAAAATAAGTGTCCAATAGGAACTTTGTTTTCTGTCCATTTTCATTTTGGGTCAGACTTTGCCAAAGAATGTAGTGAGTCAAGATGGTCGACTGCTCTTAGCGTTTCTGTTCATAACAACTGACATCTTGGTCTGCGTAATCCCACATCTCTTGCTATTTTTATTTGAAAAACCTTTCAAAGTTCACTCAGAATGTACAAATCCAAATGTAATATACAGTATGGAAATGCAGGAAGTGATGTGGCTCTGTGCCCTGGACTTGACACGAGCTGTTTCCATGACTGGTGCCAGTGAAGTCATGAGGCCATTGCACTTTTTGTTTTAAGGCAATAAGGATATTTTAAGTTACTTACAGACTTGATATTTTGCACTTTTGTAGCTAAGGCCCTAAGTTAAGCATTTTTTTTATGTCCAAAAAGGTGTTTGCACATGTTTGGTGTGTGTTTCTTAGACAGGCTGGCACCACCTAGTGCCTCCGCTCAATTTAATTTCTCTCCAGCGACTAGGTCAGGAATCAGAATACACAAAACCCCAGAAGTGCGAGTTCGGGCTCCAGCCAATCAGCAAAGAGTCATATATATTGTGTTGGCAACGATTCCCAAGACTGAGGATTTAAAGCCGGAACAAAGAGAATGTTTGGTGAATTTTATCAAGGAGAAAGACGGTATTGCCCTTCTTCCTACGGAATTTGGGAAAAGCTTAATATACCAGTTAACCCTGTTAGCGATTGGTTAAATGAAAAAAGTACCCACCTACCGTCAAACAAACAAATTCTAACACTGTGAGGTCAGCCGGTTTCCACAAAGTGAAAGAGTGTAAATTTTCTTTTCTTTTTGTCATTTGTATTTCTGATCCTATAGCTTTTATTACAGCCATATGACACAACTAAACTACAGCACACAGATTGTGAAATAACAGGTTGTACTGTAAAAAAGGATGTATAACACCTCATTACGGGGCAAAATGAAGAAAAAAAAATCCAGGGGAGGACAAATGTAGTAAAATTGCTTTTGCCTTTGTTAAAGCCTCTGGTGTATTTTGTGTGTCTGTTGCAGTGGAGGCTGCACGGTCTCAGCTCACGGGTTCTTCCTTCAGTCTGGACTTCAGCCTGAGATGGTCCTCACCACCAGCCACGACCAGCACGTCTTCCATGTGGTAAGTACCGCTCCACTTCTGCCGATGTGGCTCAGTGGCTAGAACACTCGCCCATCTACCCCAAAGTCGACAGTTCAAATTGTGGTGGTGGAGACTGGCAGCCTCACCTCTGTCATTCTACAGAATACCACTTTTTTACGGTCTTGGTCTCGTCTCGGACTCGAGCGCATTTGGACTCGGTCTTGTCTCGGACTCGAAGGGGCTTGGTTTTGGTCTTGTCTTGGACTCGAGGTCTGACACTTGATGAGTGTGATCGTATTTCATTACGGCTGGTGAATGTGCAGAGACTGGTCAATATCACTGCAAAACCAGTAAAACAATGTAACTGTGAATGTTATGAACATGAAAAAAACACTTGATTCACTTTGAAGTTGTTTTGTGTAAAGTGCCAGTGGAAGTTCTCTTAAAGAAGGGGTTCTCAAACTGTGGGTCAAGGCCAAAAAAGGAGTACAGAGTGTTTCAGTGCAGTACAGTCTGGCTTATTTTTTGCTTAAATGAACATTAACCATATCAAATGGAGATAGATTTAAAAAAAAATATTGATACGCACCAAAATAAATGTAAAATACAAATAAATGTAGGAAATGACCCAGATGGTGTTGATTTGGTCTCGAGGGGCCCTGGTCTTGGTCTTGTCTCAGTCTCAGGACGCTGTGGTCTCGGACTGGTCTTGGTCTCATTTAGTGTGGTCTTGACTACAACACTAGTCTCCTTCCCCACATTCTTAGTAACAGTGTTAGGTTTCTCTCTGTCATCACTCTCCCCTCATTCATTTTCACATGAGCAGATTTACTTCCTGTTCCTCTGCCCTGGACGTCCTTTTATGGGCGCATCATGATGACCTCACAGGTGCTTTTCCCATAATTCCACATGTGTTTTGATCGTTTGAAGCGTAATGTCCTCACTCAGCGCTGACAATAGAAAAGTGAGACGTAGAATGAGAATCACACACAGAAGCAGAGGGCTGTGGTTTCAGATGCATAGAAACATATGGAAAAGTCTGAGTTCAGACGTGATCTCAGCTCTGGAGACGAGCTCTGCTGTCTGTCTATAAGGAACTCGGAGCTGAGTACAGGTGAAGTGAAGTGCAGAAAGTACTATGAAAAATCTGAAAAAGATTTATTTGGACAGGGTGGCCAAACCTCCTTGTCGAATCCTGATCTCATGTGATGTCAGACACTAAGCAGGTCTGGTTCTGGTTAGTACTTGGATGGGAGAGCGCTGGGAATACCAGGAGCTGCAGTGGAGAGTTTAAACCTGGTTTAGTCCTGTTATTCCTGGTCTGTTCCTGGATTAGTTCTGGTTTAGTCCTGGTTTGATTCTGGTTTATCCCTAAATTAGCTGCAGTCTGTTACTAATAATGACAAATGTTTCCCTCTCGGCAGACACTTCCTCCAAGTTTAGTCCTGGTTTAGTCCTGGTTTAGCACTTTAAATAATGTAAATGTAATCTAGACTTAAACTGTGACTAGACCTGACCCACGTTGCTATTTAGTTTAGTCCTGATTTTGATCAGCCAAACCTCCTTCTCAACCCTGATCTCATCAGATAGAAGCTGAGCAGGTCTGGTCCTGGTTAGTTTGTGAATGGGAGACCAGTGGGAACACCAAGAGTCACAGAGGGGCATTATTGATCCACAAGGGAAATTATTTGGACACAGTAGCTCACATAATCATCTTTCGGTATGCTGTTTTTATGCTTTTTGTATTGTTCATAAACCTTGATTTAAAAGTGCTTTATAAATAAATCTTTATTAGTAGTAGTATCACAAGATATAAATTCTGACTAAGTAACAAAGAGCGAGCAAGAGACAGGTGTCAAATAAGACATAAATATATAAATGTAAATGTACAAGTCAAAATAAAATAGAAAAATAAGTAATAATGTTGTACAGCTGTAGGGAATATTATCTGTTACATAAGTGTTAATTGTTGTAGTTGTAGGGAGTATTATCTGTTCCATAAGGGTGAGTTGTTGTACAGTTGTAGGGAGTATTATCTGTTACATAAGGGTGAGTTGTTGTAGTTGTAGGAGTATTATCTGTTCCATAATAGGTTGTAGGGTGTTACATAAAGTGTTGTTGTACAGTAGTTGTAGGGAGTATTATCTGTTACATAAGGGTGAGTTGTTGTACAGTTGTAGGGAGTATTATCTGTTCCATAAAGGTGTGTACATAAGGGTGAGTTGTTGTAGTTGTAGGGAGTATTATCTGTTACATAAGGGTGAGTTGTTGTAGTTGTAGGAAGTACTATATGTTACATAAAGGTGATTTGTTGTACAGTAGTTGTAGGGAGTATTATCTGTTCCATCTTCTCTCCAATTTATGTCCCTCTTTTTTATTTTAATATTTATGTTTTGATTTGTTTTTATTATGATTTTAATGTATTTCTTATTCTGTAAAGCACTTTGAATTACTTTGTGTACGAATTGTGCTATACAAATAAACTTGCCTTGCCTTGCCATTAGGGTGAGTTGCTGCACAGTTGTAGGGAGTATTATCTGTTCCGTAAGGGTGAGTTGTTGTACAGTTGTAGGGAGTATTATCTGTTCCATAAGGGTGAGTTGTAGTAGTTGTAGGAAGTACTATATGTTACATAAAGATGATTTGTTGTACAGTTGTAGGGAGTATTATCTGTTCCATTAGGGTGAGTTGTTGTACAGTTGTAGGGAGTATTATCTGTTCCATAAGGGTGAGTTGTTGTACAGTTGTAGGGAGTATTATCTGTTCCATAAGGGTGAGTTGTTGTACAGTTGTAGGGAGTATTATCTGTTCCATTAGGGTGAGTTGTTGTACAGTTGTAGGGAGTATTATCTGTTCCATAAGGGTGAGTTGTTGTACAGTTGTAGGGAGTATTATCTGTTCCATTAGGGTGAGTTGTTGTACAGTTGTAGGGAGTATTATCTGTTACATAAGGGTGAGTTGTTGTACAGTTGTAGGGAGTATTATCTGTTCCATTAGGGTGAGTTGTTGTACAGTTGTAGGGAGTATTATCTGTTCCATTAGGGTGAGTTGTTGTACAGTTGTAGGGAGTATTATCTGTTCCATTAGGGTGAGTTGTTGTACAGTTGTAGGGAGTATTATCTGTTCCATTAGGGTGAGTTGATGTACTGCTCTGTAAAATGCAATAACTCTCCCACTGTCCTCACTAACATTAAGTAGTAGCAAATAGTAGTTCTAATAGTAGTTGAGAAGTCATTTATTACATAACTATTTGTTTTGGATCGGTCCTGAGTTAATACTTTCTGAGCGGTTAGTCATAATTTTGGCCACACGCTGTTAAAAAGTGCACTTTTGTCTCATTTCTCTTTGGTTTGGCTGAGTTGGACCATATTCTGCTAATGTTAAATCCATTCAAACAGATGTGGAATTCCAGCTGAAAAACGCATTATTAAGTGGGATCAGCTGAGACAGAATGTACAGACAGAGACATATTACATTTTATATAAGAGACATTTCAAACTATAAACATTATAGTACTGTGTGTCAGATGCCCTCCCATCATCCTGTATCCTTGTGTGTCAGATGCCCTCCCTGTGTGTCAGATGCCCTCCTTGTGTGTCAGATGCCCTCCTTGTGTGTCAGACGCCCTCCTTGTGTGTCAGACGCCCTCCTTGTGTGTCAGACGCCCTCCTTGTGTGTCACATGTCTGTCCTGTGTGTCACATGTCCGTCCTGTGTGTCAGATGCCCTCCCATCCTCCTATATCAGACCTTTGTACAACTCCCAGGACACACAGCCCTTTGGTTGACTCTGACCGGCCCGTTTAAGCTCATATCGAATAACAAAATAAACATATTTTATTTAAAAATAACGATATTGGAGTGCTGCACTGGATCAAAACTTGCGTGTACAGGTGCTCATCAGACCAGAGGGCTTGAATTCTTGTTGAGAAGAAAGAGGATGGCAGAGGCACTCGGATTTGCAGTGTATTTATTAATGGTCACTGCAAATCAGAGAGCCTCTGCCATCCTCTTTCTTCCAAACATATTTTATAATTTTACCTCATGCATGGACTAAAGCTGCATTGCTTTTATTTTATTTTATTTTTTATATAGTGTTATTATTTTCTTTTTTAATTTAAAGGTTTTTGTATAAAATTTTTTTGTAAGGCAGCCTCACTTTTTCATTGCTTATTCATAACATGAACTCTGACCAGTCTTACCAGCTCATCAAAACAATGATATTTACTGCTTTTTATAAAGAAATACAATTCATATGATGCAGAATTGAGTTGTTTTTGGCTTGGCCCCCCACAGTATTTTCTGTTTCTCATGTGGCCCCATGGAAAAAAGAATTGCCCACCCTTGTGTGTCAGGTGCCCTCCCGTCCTCCAGTATCCTTGTGTGTCTGACCTCTTCTCATTAAAGGTGCACGATGTAGCTTTTCTGATAGACTGTATGTCACTTGGTAGTTTTTTATCTCCATGGTGACAAGCGTGGGACACCACCAAGACAAGTTACAAGTCAGATCTGCAGAGACGTAACCCCGCTTACCGCAAATGGATAAATGCAAGATGGCTTTAGTTTAATCTCATATTGTGGAACCTTCCAGGAGAAACAATAACATCTCCATGGAGACGATAAAGTGGCAGTTCCTCCACTAGGAAAGTTCCATAGTGCACGTTTAAAATACCAAACACTGAATATTTCACTTTTAAAGACATTTCCAAAACAGTAATTACATCAGTACTGCAGTGTAGGGTTTCTGTGTACTAATATTTAAAGTACTTTGTCGTGTTCCTGTCATGTTTTCAAGTGAACCATAACAAACTTTGGCAGCTGTCTGTGGTGGTTGCCCGCGGCGATGTGTTTAAAAGGCTAATCCTCTGCACTGATCCGATCTGTCAGGGGGAGTCAGAATGCATCGGCCGGAGGGACAGGCTCGGGCAGGACTCACATACACCGAGAAACAGAGAAACAGAGAGACGACGCAGCGGAGGAACGACTTTATGTGACGGAGGAGAGACTGAGAGAGAGAGGGGGAGACAGAGAGTGGAGGAGAGAGGGGGACAGCAGAGAGAGAGAAAGTACAGAGAGGGGGAGAGAGACGGAGGGAGAGTGGAGAGAGGGGAGGAGCGGGGGTGACGGAGAGAGTGAAGGAGGGAGAGGGAGACAGCAGAGAGAGAGAGGGAGGAGGAGAGAGCGAGAGGGGGAGAGACAGGGAGGGAGGGAAAGAGAGAGAAAGGGGAGAATGGAGAGGGAGACAGCAGAAAGAGAGCGGGAGGAGGAGAGAGTGAGAGGAGGAGAGACAGGGAGGGAGGGAGAGAGAGAGAGAGAGTGGAGGGGAGGGGAGAAGGAGACAGCAGAGAGAGTGAGGAAGGAGGAGAGAGCGAGAGGGGGAGAGACAGGGAGGGAGGGAAAGAGAGAGAGGGGAGAATGGAGAGGGAGACAGCAGGGAGAGCGAGGGAGAGGAGAGCAATAGAGAGAGATAGAGGGAGAGAGGGAGGAGAAGAGCATGAGGGGGAGAGACAGGAGAGTGGAGGAGGGAGAGAGAGCAATAGAGAGAGAGAGGGAGGAGAAGAGCGTGAGGGGGAGAGACAAGAGAGAGAGCGAAGGAGAGAGCGAGAGCAATAGAGAGAGAAAGAGAGAGAGAGAGGAGAAGAGCGTGAGAGGGGGAGACATGGGGAGGGAAAGAGAGAGTAGAGGAAGGAATGAGAGAGTGTGAAGTATGGAGAGTGATAGAGAGAGGGAGGGAGGAGGAGAGAACGAGAGGGGGAAAAGAGAGTGAAAGAGGGAGAGTGATAGAGAGAGAGGGAGGGAGAGAGGAAGAGGAAAGTGGAGGAGGGAGAGAGACAGAGAGATGAAGGTGAAGGAGGGATAGTGGCAGAGAGAGAGGGATGGAGTGGGAGAGAAAGTGAAGGAGGGAGAGCAACACACAGAGAGGGAGGGACAGAGTGACACCATAGAGAGAGGAAGAGAAAGACAGAGGAGAGAAAAGGAGAGGGAGACAGGGGAGCAGATAGAGGGAGAGAGAGATGAGATGGGGGCATAGAGGAAGAGAAAGAGGGAGACAGGGTGTGGAAAAAGAGTGGACGGAGGGCAGAGGGAGAGAGAGAGAGAGAGAGAGAGCAGGGTTTTTCTTTGGTAATTGTTTATACCAGAACTTTCACTTGTGTGTAGACTGTGGGCTACACCTTTATTCGTTTTGTCGATTAATCGGTTGATGATTTCTTTGTTGGCCAGATTGTGTATTAGGCAAATGTTATTGTTTGGATTATGAGGATTTATTTGGAGCAGAGCAGAGGAGAAATCATGGAGGGAGTGAGCTGGAGTTTTGGCAGGGGCTGGACGCTTTAATCTGCCTTCCTCTGTAGTCCATTTTTGTTTTGTTGGTTTTGTTTTTGTCATAAGTTTGAACTCTTTTGCCCGTGTCACGACAACAGCTCTACAACCAACTCCATAAATGTAAAGTTTCTGGTAAAATGATCATTATCAGAACACCTTTTACTCTGATTTGAGTAATATACGGTACAGTGTAACAGTACTTTTACTTGGGTATTTAATACTTTGCAGCTGATGTCATAACATTCCCTGGAGGGGTGATGTTAACTGAGGTATTACTCTGTCAAAAGCATTATTAGACTTTAATCTGAGCTTTATTTTAACACAATCTGACCAGAAATGACTGATGATGATGATTTAGATGATGTACTAGAATAAAATGTAGTTGCACATCCACTACAGTAGTTGGCAGTATAGTTTTGTTTTTTTTCATCGAGCATACGCACACACACCACTTCAAACTCCTGCAAGAGAAGACCAGTTTGAACCAGTTTTGTACATAATTTCTTCTTAAATTAACTAAAATAAAGTGTAAAAATAAAACACCACTCTGTGTTGTTTAGCTGAATCAAGATCTACAAAGTGTTATCTGTTTACTTTCAAAACATTAATATAACTTGATTTTGGGGTTAAACTTGAACTTTGGTCCAGTGTTACTTAATTAACCATTCTAAAAATGTTAAATTAACTCTAGAACAGACTGGATGCATATAAACCCTGAGAAAATGTTAAAATTGATTCTGAGAGTCAATTTATAAGGCCATACTGAGCCTTAGGTGACTTTTAAAATGTATTCCCCTACAGATTACAGATTACAAACCCCAAAATGTACTTTGTAACAGAATCCATTAACTTACTTAAGGGGAGTAACATAATCTGAATACTTTGGATTACTTGATTTGCTGTAGAGAAGCAAAAACTAGGATATCATGAGATGTTTTGTCTGTTAAAAGACAATGAAAAGTCCAGTCTTTACTTAACCGTATTAAAAATATGATTGATAGAAGAGGAGGAGACACATCCGTGCAGCATGATTTAGTCCTGTTAAATCCTGTTAAATCCTGTTTTAGTCCTGGTTTAGACCTGGTTTAGACCTGGTTTAGACCTGGTTTAGTCCTGGTTTAGTCCTGGTTTAGACCTGGTTTAGACCTGGTTTAGACCTGGTTTAGACTTGGTTTAGTTTCCAGCAATGAGTGGAATTACTGAAAAAAAACTAAACAGGGGGCTATAGCCCATAATGTGAAAACAGGAAATTACAGCCGTGTAATCGATTTATTTCAACAAAGTAACTGTAATCCAATTACCACTCACTGAAACAGTAATTGTAACTGAATACAGTTACTCATAATTTGTACTCTGATTACATAACTCCAGTACATGTAATCTGTTACTCCACAACACTCCTATCCATGTACTGCACTCACAGTTTGTGCAAATGCCCTGTGGGAGGAGATATGTTACCCCACAACAAAAGACCAATCGCTACATTAAATCTTTTATTCCTTCTGCCATAAAGCTTTGAAATTGAAAGTAAATTTTCTATTGTGTCCCTGATGCACTGAGGTTTGAATGTATGGCGTGTGTTGAATGTCTTTGTCTTTGTTTTTATTTTATTTTATTATTTATGGATTGTGCACAAAAAGAGATGTGTGATCTGACTTGCCCTTTGGGATTAATAAAGTTGTGGATTGATTGACTGAATTTTAAGACTCAATATTTTGTTGTGTAGTGCTCGGTTTCACTGTGACGACGGTGGGAAACGAGGAAAGACCTGTGTGTTTACTGCGTCTAAAGATGTTGGCAGCGGACAGCATGAAGCCAAATTAATTAAGGTGTCACTTAAAGATATTACACCCCAATCAAGCTGATAAGCTGCTTGAATTTTTCTCAGCAAAAACGTGCCAAATATTGCCAACAATCATCCCGCTTAGTGAATTCAAATAATACTATTTATAGGCGCGGCGGACAGCGGAGGGACGCAAAATGTTTTCTTTTTCCTAGCGGGGGCGTGACAGAAAATAATGGAGAAGCAGTGGACTACTAGCCTGATCCATCAGCCGGTTTCACGTTGTAGAAACCGTCTGACCTCGCAGCGTTAGGATTTGGTCGCTCGATGGTAGACAGGTAGTTTTTTTATTTAACCAATCACTGCTGTTTCTTTGTGATGTATGTAATGCGCCAAATCCTGTAGGAAAAAGTGCAATAGCGTCATTCCCCTTTAATAAATTCACCAAACATTCTCTTTGTTTTGGTTTTAAATCCTCGATCTCAGGAATTGTTCCCAACACAGAATGTATGGCTTCATCTACATCCATCTCGACGCTTTGTTTACTGTTGCGGGACCCAGACAGGTGCTTGAGTTTAATGTCATGACTTCACAGATCTTCACTGATTCAATTCTTGCAAACCATCTAGTGTATTCCAATTCCTGACGTAGTCGCTGGAGAGAAATGAAATTGAGCGGAGGCACTAGTTGGCACCAGCCTGACTACTGGACTACACCTAAACAGAACCATGAACGCTCGACTTGATCATAGGCTCCTGAAAATGTGTTGCTTAAATCCATTTGAGGTTTTTTGTTTCTTTGTTTTTTTCAGTTTTCAGATGATAAACTTTTTTGTCACTGTTTTCTAATGTTGTCCTTGTGTCACCATGGTAACTGCAGAACATTCCAACATAAAGACACATGTAGAACACCCCCAGCTGCAACGTAATATATACTGTACAGTGTAACAGTACTCTTACTTGAGTAAAAGTTGTGGTTCCTCTTTCCACAAGTGACAAAAGCTTTATGTCGACATATGAAATGATTTGAACGCTTGTGTTTCGAATGATTTAGTTTGTCTCGTTTCCTCTGTAAATACCAGATGTTTGTTAAATGTGGTTTTAACACCAGGTCGTGTTTCTTCCTGAGGTCACTGAACCTATTGAGGTCAGAGCTTTATGACCCTCTGAGGATGTTGTAGTCTAAAAAACAATGCACAGACAGGAAATACAAATCTATTTTAAACACGAGCAGGTCTACTACTGTAACTACTGCTGCGGCCACTACTACTGTAAGCTCTTTCTCATCCGATTGTGCTGAAACAAAGCTCGGATTAAAGTCTACCAAAGCCGCAGACAGAGCAGTGCCCACAGTTAGCGTCACACCACCAAGAAATGTCGATAAGAATTTAACTGTACCTGTACAATTTGAGAAGCACTTGTTAATCGTCAGTGAATCCAGATCTGATGTTTCCCACAAACATGAAAGAAGCTATGGAGCGTGATACTGATATACCCTCTCTCTCTCTCTCTCTCTCTCTCTCTCACACTTCTTCCCTCTCTTGTCTTCCTCTCTCTTCTTATCTTTCTCTCTTTCCCCCTCTCTTCTTCTCATTTACCCTCTCTTTATAGCATCTTTGTCGCTCACTCCTTTCTCGCTCTCTCTCCCTCACTCCCTTTCTGTCTCTGTTCCCCCTCTCTCCCTTTCTTTCTTTATTTCTCTCTCTCCTCTCTCTCTCTCTGACACCTGTTGTCCGTTAGAAAAACTGTGAAATTCTCGAATTATCAGGATCAACTCACAGCTGGAGACATGGAGAGAGAGAGGAAAGAAGGAGAGATAGAGCAAAAGAGCAAGGGGCAAAGACAGAAGACAAGAAAGAAAGAAAAGGGGTGATAAGCCTAAGTTTGCACATGCTCAGTTCATTTGCAGCTGTTCCAGACTTTAGATGATGCTATGTGATATACTGTCCTTTTGAAAACTATTTCTATAGATTTGATCTAGTTTTTTCTGTTCTCTTTGCTCTTGTTTACACGTCTGTATGCACACACTCCGCTCAAGTCTGATCACCACTCATTTACACAGCTGGGACTGCTCCCACCTCTTTACCTGACCTCAGTCAACCAGGACTGAACCAGGACTGAACCAGGACTGAACCAGGACTGAAGCAGGACTAAACCAGGCCTGAACCAGGACTGAACCAGGCCTGAACCAGGACTGAACCAGGACTGAACCAGGAACCAGGACTGAACCAGGACTGAACCAGGCCTGAACCAGGACTGAACCAGGCCTGAACCAGGACTGAACCAGGACTAAACCAGGACTAAACCAGGACTAAACCAGGACTAAACTGTCCCTTAGGTGCTTAAGTGCCTCAGTGGTTCAAGTGCTCCTCCACCCAGAGGTGGGACAGTTCATACTGGCATGGTGCAGATTGGCAGCCTCACTTCCATCAGTCTGCCCCAGGGCAGCTGTGGTTACTGTGTAAATTTGTAAATAAGTAAATTCATATTTAAAAATACAAATTTATATAGCACTTTTCAGCAGTAACAGCTGAAGGCAAGTGCTCTCCTTGATTGCATGCAAATGTCCAAAAGTCCAAGGGTTCCAAATTGTAGGACTGACCTCATGAGTGGTCACCCACTGTTTGTCCTGGGGACCTCCAGGTGCTGCGGTCCACAGAGCTCTGCAGAGTGAGTGTTTGTGTGCGTGTGTATGTGTGTGTGTGTGTATGTGTGTGTGCGTGTGCATGTAGACATGGAGGTGCAAGTCCGTGCATGGCTTCAAAAACAAACATTCAATTTTAAAATCATCCTGAATCCTTCTGGGAACCAGACCAGCCGGGTCATGTGTGTTTGTGAGAAGGCGACTGCAGCATTTAGGACACTATGTACACTGGTCTACACAAACACACACTGCACTGGTCTACACAAACACACACTGCACTGGTCTACACAAACACACACTGCACTGGTCTACACAAACACACACTGCACTGGTCTACATAAACACACACTGCACTGGTCTACACAAACACACACTGCACTGGTCTACACAAACACACACTGCACTGGTCTACACAAACACACACTGCACTGGTCTACACAAACACACAAACACACACTGCACTGGTCTACATAAACACACAAACACACACTGCACTGGTCTACACAAACACACACTGCACTGGTCTACAACAAACACACAAACACACACTGCACTGGTCTACACAAACAACAAACACACACTGCACTGGTCTACACACACACACACAGTGCACTGGTCTACATAAACAACACACACACTGCACTGGTCACATAAACACACACTGCACTGGTCTACACAAACACACAAAACACACACTGCACTGGTCTACATAAACACACAAACACACACTGCACTGGTCTACATAAACACACACTGCACTGGTCTACATAAACACACAGTGCACTGGTCACATAAACACACACTGCACTGGTCTAACACACAAACACACACTGCACTGGTCTACATAACACAAACACACTGCACTGGTCTACACAAACACACAAACACACACTGCACTGGTCTACATAAACACACACTGCACTGGTCTACACAAACACACACGCACTACATAAACACACACTGCACTGGTCTACACAAAAAACACACACTGCACTGGTCTACATAAACACACAAACACACACTGCACTGGTCTACATAAACACACACTGCACTGGTCTACACAAACACACAAACACACACTGCACTGGTCTACATAAACACACAAACACACACTGCACTGGTCTACATAAACACACACTGCACTGGTCTACATAAACACACACTGCACTGGTCTACATAAACACACACTGCACTGGTCTACACAAACACACACTGCACTGGTCTACATAAACACACACTGCACTGGTCTACACAAACACACAGTGCACTGGTCTACATAAACACACACTGCACTGGTCTACATAAACACACACTGCACTGGTCTACACAAACACACACTGCACTGGTCTACACAAACACACACTGCACTGGTCTACACAAACACACACTGCACTGGTCTACATAAACACACACTGCACTGGTCTACATAACACACACAGCACTGGTCTACATAAACACACACTGCACTGGTCTACACAAACACACACTGCACTGGTCTACATAAACACACACTGCACTGGTCTACATAAACACACACTGCACTGGTCTACATAAACACACACTGCACTGGTCTACACAAACACACACTGCACTGGTCTACATAAACACACACTGCACTGGTCTACACAAACACACACTGCACTGGTCTACATAAACACACACTGCACTGGTCTACACAAACACACACTGCACTGGTCTACATAAACACACACTGCACTGGTCTACACAAACACACACTGCACTGGTCTACACAAACACACAGTGCACTGGTCTACACAAACACACAGTGCACTGGTCTACATAAACACACACTGCACTGGTCTACACAAACACACAAACACACACTGCACTGGTCTACATAAACACACACTGCACTGGTCTACACAAACACACAAACACACACTGCACTGGTCTACATAAACACACACTGCACTGGTCTACATAAACACACAAACACACAGTGCACTGGTCTACATAAACACACAGTGCACTGGTCTACATAAAAGCACAAGCACACAGTGCAGTGCAGTGGTCATTAGAAGAGTTCATAATAATAAAAGCAGCACAGGTCTGAGAAAGCGAGGGCTTGAGTTTGATGAGAAGAGTTGGAAGAAGCCAGTGTTTTGTGTTTTGTGTGAATACTAGTTCTTGTTAACTATTGAGGACAGATCAAAACTCCGCTCTGGTCTCTAAAAGTTGTGAAAAGTGCTTATAAACTCATCAGGGTGAATAATTAGGACGCTCAGAATGCATAAGAAGCCAGCGTTTCCCACAGTCACTTGCTTGTCACATTTGAAACACTTCAGACTTCGCTCCTATTCTTTGAGTGCTTTTGAAAGGCGCTGCATAAATCCCAGGCTTTATTAATAATATTGTTCAGTCTGAATAGAACTCCCATTGTGAACTTTCTCCCATCAAACCCCATTGTAAATCCTCCCATTGAACCTTTCATCGGTCTGATTATTATTATGTTGTTGCTGTCATCACTTAAAAACACAGGAAAACCAAATGAAAACTTTGGTGAGTAAATCTTAAACAGTTATTATAAGCCCGTATAAGTTGAGTGGAGTTTGGAGCAGTCCTTCCCCGTGAAAGCCTCTGGGGAGAGCGCTGTCATCGGCCCAAACGGCAGCTGGTTTTCACCCCTGCCAAAAACTCTGATCAACAATAAAACTGCACATAAGGGCCCTCCTGTGGTCCAAAAGACTGAAGGGGCACAAGATTAATGTGAATGAAATGCGGTGAAATGTTGAAACTGTAATCCGGTTTGGAGTGAAATGTTGAGTGTGTAGTTATAGGTCTAAGGAGAATACTTTATATTTCTGCGGTAAGTTTGGCTTCTGTTAAAAGTACGATTTGAAAGGTAAAGCCCCTGTATGTACCTCGTGCTTTCTTCTACATGTATTTGAGCAAAATATGTCTTGCCCCAGTACAGATATATTGTAAAAGCAGCTCTCCAGGTCTCTTGTCTCATCATCAGGAAGTGTGTTTTTTGCATGCTAGTTGTTGTTCGCAATACAGTAGCAGCAAAACTCCGCACGGGTCTCTGAAAGTTCTCCAAAAGAGTGTTTAGTTTGTGAAAAGAGCTTTGAACATGAAAAGTTAGATTTTTTTTTGGCTTATTCAGATTCAAATAGTCGTGTTGACGCTCCACATTTTCTTTTTTTTTTCTTTTTGTCAAACATATTTTACAGAGCCGTTTGAGCACATGTTAACATAAGCATCAATTACCGTAAAATCTGGACTATTGCGCACACCTGAATATAAGCTGCATCAACTAAATTTTAACCTAATTTTAAGATTGTACCTATATAGGCCACACCTGAATATAAGCCGCAGGTGTCCACGTCTTCAAGAACGTTTTTAAGTTCAGGCCATCTGCTTTTATCGCCTCAAAGCTTTTGTCGTCATTTTGCATTGAGTCAGTTCCTCACGCTGCCGTCACCAAAATCTCACCATTGACTCATTGAGGCCGAGCTCATGTGCAGCAGCTCTGTTTCCTTCTTCCATAGCCACATCAATCGCCGTTAACTTAAAAGCTGCATCATCTGCATTTCTTCATGTGTTTTCCATGAGGAGAGTATGTGTATGAAGCGCAAAATAACTGTTCAAAACTCACTGCGAATAGGGCTTATGTTGCAAAAAAGACAGCAAGAGACAAGTGTCAATAAGGCGTAATTATATAAATGTATATGTACAAGTCAAAATAAAAAAGAAAATATAAGTAATAAAAATCTTAGCTATATGTAAGATGTCATAAGGAAAACAGTGCAAAAGTGGACATAGGGTTATCAGTTACATAAGGGTGAGTTGTTGTAGTTGTAGGGAGTATTATCTGTTACATAAGGGTGAGTTGTTGTATAGTTGTAGGGAGCATTATCTGTTCCATAAGGGTAAGTTGTTGTACCGTTGTAGGGAGTATTATCTATTTCATAAGGGTGAGTTGTTGTAGTTGTAGGGAGTATTATCTGTTTCCTAAGTGTGAGTTGCTGCACAGTTGTAGGGAGTATTATCTGTTACATAAAGGTGAGTTGTTGTACAGTTGTAGGGAGTATCGTCTGTTACATAAGTGTGAGTTGTACAGTTGTAAGGAGTATTATCTGTTACATAAGGGTGAGTTGTACAGTTGTAGGGAGTATTATCTGTTACATAAGGGTGAGTTGTTGTACAGTTGTAGGCAGTATTATCTGTTACATAAGTGTGAGTTGTACAGTTGTAGGGAGTATTATCTGTTACAAGCATGAGTTGTACAGTTGTAGGGAGTATTATCTGTTACAGAAGTGTGAGTTGTACAGTTGTAGGGAGTATTATCTGTTACAGAAGTGTGAGTTGTACAGTTGTAGGGAGTATTATCTGTTACAGAAGTGTGAGTTGTACAGTTGTAGGGAGTATTATCTGTTACAGAAGTGTGAGTTGTACAGTTGTAGGGAGTCTTATTTGCTTCATAAAGGTGAGTTGCACAGTTGTAGGGAGTATAGTCTGTTTCCTAAGTGTGAGTTGTTGTACAGTTGTAGGCAGTATTATCTGTTACATAAGCATGAGTTGTACAGTTGTAGGGAGTATTATCTGTCACATAAAGGTGAGTTGTACAGTTGTAGGGAGTATTATCTGTCACATAAAGGTGAGTTGTACAGTTGTAGGGAGTATTATCTGTTACATAAGAGTGAGTTGTACAGTTGTAGGGAGTATTATCTGTTACATAAGAGTGAGTTGTACAGTTGTAGGGAGTATTATCTGCTACATAAAGGTGAGTTGTACAGTTGTAGGGAGTATTATCTGCTACATAAAGGTGAGTTGTACAGTTGTAGGGAGTATTGTCTGTTACATTAGGGTTGTTTATTTGAATTTTGGAGGTTTCTTATAAAAACAGAATATGCAAAGTATGTAAAGGAGTGACTGACAGTTACCTGCAGGTTTTGCATTTAAAGCAGACCTATTGTGTGACGTATTTTCTAGTCTGTGGCACCCGTGGATCACATTTTATTATATTTTGCGCACTTTAAATCACAAAAACGATTTACAAAAGTATTCATAACATAGGACCTTACATTTGAGTATGTTTTGTAATTTTCCAGCTTGTATTTAGTTTTCTGAAAGCTCCTTGACACGTCCAGAATCCAGCGGGCCACTCCCTCTCCTCACGATTCCTTTTGTCTGAATTTGAGTGGTGATAAAACGCTCCCCAGGGAGACGTGTTCGGACTGGAGCTTTAGATCACTTCTGGATTACTGCTTTTGTATCAGTCTCATTTAAAAAAACACTTAAAAACATCGCCGCAGTGACAGGACCAGATGCACCGGGATTATTACGGGATAGGCCCCATTGAAGAGCCCAGAGACAGCGAAAGATATGGCCCCGAGGGAGATAATTCTGCTCACACGTAATGTTGAAAGTAGTGTTCATTTGAGGGATGAAAAGCGAATGCTGCAGGACGTCTGACATTTATAGACCGTATTAGACCTGAACAACGTATAATTTACCTCTTGCCTTCAGCCAAAAGTGTCTGATCTATCATTAAAACACAAGATGTAATTTTGTGTGTTTTGGCGACAGTTTCTGGGTTTGAAATCACATCACTGCATTCTACAGGTCGGAGAGGAAGTGAACCAGGACGAGACCAGGACTAAACCAGGACCAAAACAGGAATGAACCAGGACTGGATCAGGAAAGTGCCTGGATTAAACCAAGACTGTTTAGCCTCAGTTTAGTCCTGGTTTAGATCTGGTTTAGATATCGTTGAGCCCTGATTTAGTTTTGGTTTATTCCTGGTTTAATCCTGGTTTAGACCTGATACAGTCCTGGTTTAGTCCTGGTTTAGATCTGGTTGAGCCTAGATTTAGTCCTGATTCAGTTCTGGTTCAGCCCCGTATTTAGTCCTGGTTTAGACCTGGCTCAGTCCTGATTGAGTCCTGGTTCAGTCCTGGTTTAGTCCTGGTTTAGACCTGGCTCAGTCCTGATTGAGTCCTGGTTCAGTCCTGGCTTAGTCCTGGTTTAGTCCCGGTTCAGTCCTGGTTAAATCCTGATTTTGCCTTGGGTCAGTCCTGGTTCAGACCTGATTCAGTCCTGGTTTAGCCTGGGTTTTGTCTTGGTTCAGTCCTGGTTTAATCCTGATTTAGACCTGATACAGTCCTGGTTCAGTCTTGGTTTAGGTCCTTGCTTTGTTCTGGTTTAGTCCTGGTTTAGACTTGGTTCAGTCCTGATTCAGTCTTGGTTCAGTATTGGCTTAGTCCTAGTTCAGTCCTGGTTAAATCCTGGTTTTGTCCTGGTTCATTCTACAGGTCTGTGGAGGAGCTTTACCTGATTTTAAATTTTTTTCTTAAAGGTGCACTGTGTACTTTTCTGGAGGTGGTCCAAGGCCTGTTTGTCTCCATGGAGATGTTAATTCTTTGCTTTAACTTGTCCACAGTGGTATTAAACTAATCTGACTTGCATTTATTCAACTACAGGTGTTATTTATTGCTCAAAAAGATCTTCAAAAACATCCATTCTTACTGTGAGTGGGGTTGCCTCTCCACAAACCTAACCTGTAATTTGACTTGCAAGATTCATAAGTTCATGAGCCTAAACCCAGTTTTGTAATTTTGTAATATTTTCATTACTGAGATAATTATTACTATTTTGTTTAATATTGCATGATTTTTGGTAATTTTGGTAATTCTTTATGATTAACATGATTATGTGTTGATCATTTGCTTAAAATAATTTGATCTATTTACATTTTTCTTTCAGTTAATTATTGCTGATTTTAAGCATAAGTTTACCTAAGTAATGTATATTTTTTTGTATTATTTTGCTTCTATTGCTCCTTATTTAAGACGATTCAGGTGCATCATGGGAGTGTGGAGTGGAGCCAAACAGTTTTTTGACCTCTTGTCGCTTTACCTGTTAAAGTTCCCCTTTTGTACGTTTTGTACTTCCTCAACTTTATGTGAATACTACGTAAACTTGGATCGCTCTCCGTGGATTTATTTCACTTTTGAGGCATTTTAAAAGGTGGACCAAGGTACACAAACTGTCAATCTACACAGCAAAAAGTGGAGAGGTAAAACTGACTCTCACAGAATCAGTTTTAAAATTTTCTCAGGGTTTATTTGAGTTCAATCTGTTCTAAAGTGAATATAACGTTTTTGGAAATGTTAATTACCGTATTTTCTGGATTATAAAGTGCACTGTCATAGAATGGTCTATTTTTGAACTTTCACAAATAAACCGCACCGGACTTTAAACAAAACACAACAATTGGATGGGTCAGTGGGACTTTGTTTGTCACGTTCACGGTGACTCTGGACTTTGTTCAGTTGTGGCGTGTAGGGAGGGTGCTGTCTGGGACCAACGGATTGTTGACGTGTTCGCAGTGACTCAGTTGTTCAGTTGTGATAACACTTTGTAGGGTTATTCTGATTTAGCTAAACAAAACACAGGGTCTGTTTACACAAAAACACTTGCAGGTAAAAAGGACAAAATATTTTATCGGAAGTGCGCTCCAATAACTTCTTGGGTTCTTTTTAAAGACAATGCAGTAAAGTGTGTTTACCTTGTTGACATGTTTCGGCTGCTAGCTGCAAGCCATCTTCAGAACTGTCACCGGTGTTGAGTGGTGACGTGTCGTATATCAGTACACGGAAACAAACATGTCGGATCATTTCCATGCATTGGACCTTCAAGCTTTTCTGGCAGCTCTAATAAACTTACAAGAGGCATCCCAACAAATGTACAGAATATGTAGAGATACTATTATTGAACAGAGAAGCATCTGCAATTACGTCTGTCAAATTCTGGATGCACCAGTTCGTTCGGCAATGGACAAAAACGCTCTTGTAAACGCAGAATAAAAAGTGAAAACACGACACCACTTTTGCATCTTTTGTTCAGACTGTCATCATGTAAACGTAGCCACAGAGGTATTTTATTTTTACACTTTATTTTAGTTAATTTAAGATTAAATTATGTACAAAACTGGTTCAAACTGGTCTTCTCTTGTGGGAGTTTGAAGTGGTGGTTGGAGGTGCCAAATTAACTCTAAGGGAAGTAGAATGAACACTAGTGGAAGTCTTCAACCATATCAACTCTGGCAAATAACCCCAACTCCAACCCCCATTCAACTTTCAAATAGCACTTTTTGTATTTAAAAAAATTCTGAAATATTTTACCCTGAAATTTTAACCCTTCAGTTTTTGCTGTGTGTGGCTTCACAAATGTTTGAACTTTACAATGGCCATACTGTGGAACATTCTAGACACATCTCCATAGAGACAAGCAGGTGATGGAGCAAACTTCTCCCTCACTTACTTACCCTTCAGAGCATCCTAATGATTCACCCTGATGAGTTTATAAGTACTTTTAACAACAATTAGCATGCTAACACATTCTTCCTGAGTATTTTACAGTAAGACGCTTTATAATTAGATACAGACAGAACTTATTTTAACATCAAGAGCTGCTTATACAATATATCTGTACTGGGGCGGGACAAAATTTTGCTCATATCTACGAAAAAAATGTGTAAAAGTTGAACTATGTAACTTAAACAGGTCGGATCTGTGGAGAGGCGAAGCCGCTCACAGTAAGAATATCTGATTTTCAAGGTGTTTTTGAACAATTATAACACATGTAATTGAATAAATGCAATATAGATGAGTTTAATGCCATGCTGAGGAACATCCAAATCAATCACATGTCCATAGTGCAATTTTAAGTGTTGTTCCTGTATGAAATCTTCAGGTTGATGGTTGAAAACAGACTCAAACGTGTCCATGGGCAAGGCATCTCAGCTCCCAGCCTGTAAGAACGTTTGGATTGTACAGTTCCAGCAGCCTTTAAATATCTGTTTGTTGTTTTTCTTTCAGAGTTGTGTTTATGGAGAGAACCACACTTCGATCCAGTGCACGACCCCGTCCCTGGCCAAACTGGCTCTGCAGCCCCCCCTAGTGACCAAAGTGTCCTTCATCCTGGACGGATTCTCCACAGACCAGTGGGACCTGGTCTACGTGGAAGACCCGCTTTTCCAGGACCCAAAACTCACGTCCAAGGACAACAAGAGCATAGTGGAGCTGAAGGTAAGAGGCAGAGCTAAAGCAGGACTGAAACAGGACTAAAGCAGGACTAAACCAGGACTAAACTAGGACTGAACCAGGACTAAACCAGGACTAAC
This sequence comes from Boleophthalmus pectinirostris, assembly GCF_026225935.1. NCBI lineage: Eukaryota > Metazoa > Chordata > Actinopteri > Gobiiformes > Gobiidae > Boleophthalmus > Boleophthalmus pectinirostris. The sequence goes on along the minus strand of NW_026571152.1, from coordinate 9,218,748 downwards.
ACAGTACAGATCCAGGATTAAAACACGATTGGACCAGGGCTGAACCAGGACTAAACCAGGATTGGACAAGGACAGGGCCTGGATTAAACCAAGACTGACAAGGACTAAACCCGGACCGAATCAGGGCCGAACCAGGACTAAACCAGAACTAACACAGTATGGATCCAGGACCAAACCAGGACTAAACCAGGACAGGACCAGGGCTGAAACAGGACTAAACCACAACCAAACCAGGACTAAACCAAGAAAGAACCAGGACTGAACCAGGACTAACACAGTACGGATCCAGGACTAAACCAGGACAGAATCAAAATGAAACAAGACTAAACGAGTACTAAACCAGGACTGACCAGAAGTAAAAAAGGACTGAACCAGGACTAAAACCCAGGATTAAACCAGGACTTGAACCAGGGCGGATCCAGGACTAAAACAGGATTGGACCAGGGCTGAACCAGGACTAAACCAGGACTAAAGCAGGACTGAACCAGGACTGAACCAGGATTAAACCAGGACTAAAAAGGACTAAACCAAGACTGAATCATGACCAAAGCAACACTAAGAAAAGGATTTAGCCAAGACCAAAACAGGACTAAACCTGAACTGAACTAGGACTGAACAGGGACTCATAAAAACACTAAATCTGACCTGAACTTATCCCAAGACTAAACCAAGACTAAACCAGATCTGAACCAGGATTAAACCCGGTCTAAACCAGATCTGAACCATGAATGTGTGGTTTACTGTGACCCAAACTTGCATCTCTTGGGAGCCGTGATCTGAACAATGGTGTGAATGAATGGAGCTCTGATGAACTCTGGGGAACGCAGTCCACTTCCTGTTTGTGTCTTATTACTTCCTGCTTCTGTGACCTTCACCTCTGCACACTCAATGGATAATAACGCTACAATAATGTCACAAAATACAGGAAATCATTTATGAATAAAATGTCGGAAATACGTAGAGTTCAAAGCAAACATTTTACACACATCTGGTTTAGTCCTGTTTGGTCCCAGTAGAGTCCTCCTGGTTTAGTTCTACTTTAGTCCTACTCTAGTTCACTTTTAGTCCTTCCTTAGTTTCTTCTTTAGTAGTTCTAGTATAGTACTGGGCCTGGTTTAGATCTGGTTTAGCCCTGGTTCAGTCTGGGTTTAGGCTGGGTTTAGTCCTAGTTTAGTCCTTGTCATTTCAAATTTAGTTATACTTTAGTCCTGGTTTTAGTCTTGCTTTAGATCTGGTTGAGCCCTGGTTAAGTCCTTGTTTAGCCCTGGTTTAGTCCTTGTTTAGCCCTTGTTTATTCCTGGTTTAGTCTTGGTTTAGTCCTGGTTTAGTCTTGGTTTAATCCTGGTTGAGTCCAGGTTGAGTCCAGGTTTAGTCCTGGTTTGTCTTGCTTTAGTCCTCGTACACTGCGGGTTTAGTCCTGTTTTAGTCCTGGTTTAGTCCTAGTTCAGTCCAGGTTCAGTCTTGGTTTTACCCTTGTTTAGTCTTGGTTTAGTCCTGGTTTAGTCCTAGTTTAGTTCTGGTTCAGTCCTGGTTTTGTCCTGGTTTAGTTCTGGTTCAGTCCTGATTTAGTCCTGGTTTAGTCCTGTTTTAGTCCCTTGTTTAGTCTTGGTTTAGTCCTGGTTTAGTTCTGGTTCAGTCCTAGTTTAGTCCAGATTTAGTCCTGATTTAGTCTTGGTTTAGTCCTGTTTTAGTCCCTTGTTTAGCCTTGGTTTAGTCCTGGTTTAGTCCTGGTTTAGTCCTGGTTTAGTCCTGGTTCAGTCCTGGTTTAGCCTTGGTTTAGTCCTGGTTTAGTTCTGGTTTAGTCCTGGCTTAGTCCTGGTTTAGTCCTGGTTTAGTCCTGGTTTAGTCCTGATTTAGTCCTGGTTTAGTCCTGGTTTAGTCCTGGTTTATTCCTGGTTTAGTCCTGGTTCAGTCCTGGTTTAGTCCTGGTTTAGTCCTGATTTAGTCCTGGTTTAGTCCTGGTTCAGTCCTGGTTTAGTCTTGTTTCAACATCCGTTTTGTTCAGTCCAGTTTTTATGGAGATGGTCTGAACATCTCCATAGAGACCTTGACCAGAAAAGTTACACAGTGCAGCTTTAAAAATACTCCCTGTGAACGCATCTAGATTTTCTAACCCCTGAAGTCCTGTTTAAAGACTCCGGGGCTAAAGTTAGTTGTGTTACTGAGTTCCCAGGCTGTTGGCTCGTGTTAGTGTGTGATGCTAATTGTGTGTGATGGTTTGTCATTCTCCCGTGAAGCCAAGTGTTCAAATATGAGCCAGAGTCAACAAACTCCGAATCAGACGACACGGGGCCAAACTGGACCGAGACACGCTGGACCGAGACACACACAGTTATGTCAAACTATTAAAATGGACTTTAATAGACTGACAGGGATAAATATAGAGGTTAGGACTGGAAATATCATGTATATGTACTGTATGTAGTGAAGGGGAATGAACCAGGACCGAACCAGGACCAAACCAGGACTGAACCAGGTCTAAACCAGGACTAAACCAGATCTAAACCAGGTCTAAACAAGGACTGAACCAGGACTGAACCGAGACCAAACCAGGTCTAAACTGGGACTAAACTAGGTCTAAACCTGGACTAAACCAGGACTGTACCTGGACTGAACCAGGACTAAATAAGAATTAAACCATGACTAAACCAGGACAAAACCAGGTCTAAACCGGGACTAAACCAGGCCTAAACCAGGACCAAACCAGGTCTAAACCAGGACTAAACAAGGACTGTACCTGGACTGAACCAGGACTAAATAAGAATAGGGCTGGGCAAAAATTTAAAAAAATTTAATCGCGATTAATCGCATGAGTTCGAGCAATTAATCGTGATTAATCGCATGTTATACGCAAAACCAATTAATGAATTAAAAAAGTAGTTATAGTGTCTTTTATTGGAAATGTAAATGAAAGAGCCATACATTTGTTGTGCACACAGCATTTCTTTCACAGGGGAACCTCAGAGCCTTCAAGGTATTCAGGGAAGGCTGAAGAAAAAATATTGAATGGACGTTTGTACTACAAATATATTTATTGAATATTTTTTATGCTGTGAGTAATGAACACTACACTAGTAATAATTTCTACATCAGTGTTATAAACTTGGACTGATATTTCTTAGGAAACAAAGGATATTATTATGGAATGGAAATGGACCAATCAATTTGCTTAATATAATAAATGGCATCCTTTTTTCCTGGTATAAATAAAGACGTTACTCCAGCACTGAACTAAAGAAATAAGCTCAGCTCTCTCAGCACACGGCGGGGCGTCGGTGGCCAGAGCCCGTGCCCACGACCAGAGCCCGAGAGTCGGGGTGCGCCCGCGGCCGGAGTCGGAGCCGGCTCGGGCACTTGCGTTCAAAAGCTAAAAGTTAGAGTCAGAAAAAAAAAAAAACTTAACAATGAAGTAGAAACTTAAAGAAACGCTCCCGTTGGACTTTTTCAAAATAATAAAAACAGTGGTGAGAAACAGACGTTTACAATTAAAATAAATAAATAAATAATAAAAAAAAACTGCGTTAACGGCGTTAAAATAAAAAAATTAAACAAGCAAAAAAAACAAGAGTTAACGAAAGGCTAAATAGAATTAAACAGGACTAAACCAAGACAAAACCAGGTCTAACGACCAGTTAAACCAAGTCTAAACCAGGACCAAACCAGGTCTAAACCAGGACCAAACCAGGACTGAACCAGGACTAAAAAGGATTAAACCAGGACTAAACCAAGACTGAACCAGGACTGAACCTGGACCGAACCAGTACTAAACCCGGACTAAATAAAGATTAAACCAGGGCTAAACCAGGACTGAACCAGACTGAATCAGGACTGAATCCCAACAAACCAAACACCTGAACCAGGACTAAAAACTAGGATTTATCCAAGACTCAAAACAGGACTAAACCAGAACTATACCATGAATGTGTGGTTTACTGTTACCCAAACTTGCGTCTCTGAGTGATGATCCAAACAATGGTGTGAATGAGAATTACCAAAATTTATGTTAAAGTTTAGTTTTACCTGAATTTTCTTGTTTTTTTGTTGAATGATTCTTTGACATTGAACAAAATCCACCAAAATCTTGAGGTTTTTGCATTTACTTTAGCAATAAAAACACCCATATTTAAAATAACAAAATGGAATATGTTTAATGCCATACCACAGAACAGTGTAATAATACTAACTTTTCTGGTATGGGCCCTGTCACCTGCTTTACTTGTTTCCATGGAGATGTTATTGCTTTGTCTGAAATGTTCCACAGTATTAAACTTACATGTCTTGCATTTATTCAATTAGTGGGGATTTATTACTCAGAAGTATCTTGATAAACAGACAGTACATTTTTACTGCG